>NC_060912.1:410640-493140 GCF_014805685.1 Silurus meridionalis | reverse complement strand
CTCTATCACTCCATTTACAGTCCCTCAGTCTATTAAAGTTAGATGATGTATAAAAAAAGACTATTATCAGAAAATGGTTATCCTTGGTGTATTGTAGAAAGTCCTGATGAAGGACAAAATGGACAAGAGCAATTTCACAAACACACACACACACACACACACACACACACACACACACACACATATATAAATTCCCCAATGGTCAGTGTGAATCCTGGATTGTGATTGGCTAGAAGTTCAGGTGTGAGGTGTTCCTGTAACCATAGTAACGTCCAGGTTAAAAAGACTGATGAGTTTTTCATGTTATATGTTGAAAAACAAGCGGTATTTTGATTTATTCATTTATTTTTTGTTCTCCAAACATCAATAACAGCTTAAACTCCTCAATGCTGGGAAGTGATCGTGGTATAAGATGATCATCCATGACCAGGTGTGAGGCCTTAATAATGCTGTCTGCTTCATCTCGAGATGTTCTCCACCTCCATATCGTGCACCATCATCATCCTGTAACAGCTCACAAGTACACTTTATATCTTTCAGTCTGACACAAACATGCTCATCACCCCCTCACTAGTGAGAGAACACTGAAGATCAGGTGGTATTAATAGTTTTTCATGTTGTTTATAAAGCGGAGAAAAGGAAGTGGAGAACGGCTTCCTGGTCAGTTATAAATAAGAAACCAGAGAAAACAGTGGGGATTTGAAATCTCAATTCTACTGCATTATTGAAAGACTGACTACAAAGACAACAGATAAATTTGTCTTCATTTTAGCTCTTGAAAAGCTGCTACACTGACAGCCAGACTGTAGGCTCTTGTTTATGCTTTTATAGTTTTGTACTGAATGCGTCGCACATCAACATCATAATCCTTCCAGAAATCTGTGTGTTTTTCCGCTGAAGCTCGGCAGTGGATTCGCTTATGGCTCATTTATTTTATCTCTCATGCAGTCATGTACTGATTCATTTCCTAAATTAAATGTGTTATTATTATAAACATGTATTACAACTACATACAAACAATTTATTAGCTTGAGGAAACAAGTTTAATGCTCACGAAGCCGCTAAAACAAATGTTTATTGAAATAGCTTCAGTTCTTACGCTTCATTAAGCTTTTAATTCCACTGGAGAACGGCATGCAATCCCGTATTTAAACACACTCCCACCTCAACACGTGCAGCGTGAACAGCACTGACGTCTCCCCCGAACTCATCAGGCAGAGTTGAAGAACATCTGCATTGAGGAAATCGAAACAAGCAAAGCTCAGTGAGGCACGCTAAGTCACATCACACGTCACATCACACGTCGCATCATTCAGATCTCTAGTTAGCTTTTACTGTAGACCTTTTCTGGATCCATTTTACTGGTTCATTTCCTTCAAAATGGTGAACATCAGGAAACCAAGGCAGACGCTGGAGTCGCTCTTCAAAATCCACAAGTGTGGAGTTTATTATTTCTCATAACTTGAGCGTTCATTGCAGGGTTTTATTCGTTTATTTTCTCATCCAGTGTGTCTGACTAGTAACAACACCATCCCTCTTATCAATCATTACATTGTTTACAAATTCAACACATTATGCAGTTTTACCACAATAAGCAACAATCCATTCTACAGTGAAATTAAAGCCCAGGATTGACTGCACTGATCATTGGTTCCTGTTAGAACTCTTCAGAAAGACACGACGGAACAACAGAAATCTTTACTCAAACACCGGATGTTCTGAACGCTACAATATGCACGTAGTCCGTCTGTGTGTGTATCTGAATTAGCATTCTGCTCATGGTTTGGTCACGTCTGACCCACGCAGGCTAAGAACAGACGTCTGCAGCAGAGGAGAATATAATAACAGAATCAAAACGCAAAACAGATTCAGCAGTTTAATGATCAGACATCAGATCTGAATGAAGAAAATACTGCAAAGTTGCAGAAGAAGAATCATATTGTTAATATTATCTTTTTTTGTTATATATAAACCAGTATACATAAATGTTTTATGTGAAATGAAGGTAGGATTTGATCTATACATATATTTATTCATTTTTTGTTTAGACCACATCAGTTTAATGTAATATCCTGGAAGATCTGAACCATAACTGGCCTCCTCTGTGTATATATACAGTGAGGAAAATAAGTATTTGAACACTCTGCTATTTTGCAAGTTCTCCCACTTAGAAATCATGGAGGGTCTGAAATTGTCATCGTAGGTGCATGTCCACTGTGAGAGACATAATCTAAAAAAAATAATCCAGAAATCACAATATATGATTTTTAAACTATTTATTTGTATGATACAGCTGCAAATAAGTATTTGAACATCTGTCTATCAGCTAGAATTCTGACCCTCAAAGACCTGTTAGTCTGCCTTTAAAATCTCCACCTCCACTACATTTATTATCCTAAATTAGATGCACCTGTTTGAGGTCGTTAGCTGCATAAAGACACCTGTCCACCCCATACAATCAGTAAGAATCCAACTACTAACATGGCCAAGACCAAAGAGCTGTCCAAAGACACTAGAGACAAAATTGTACACCTCCACAAGGCTGGAAAGGGCTACGGGAAATTGCCAAGCAGCTTGGTGAAAAAGGTCCACTGTTGGAGCAATCATTAGAAAATGGAAGAAGCTAAACATGACTGTCAATCTCCCTCGGACTGGGGCTCCATGCAAGATCTCACCTCGTGGGGTCTCAATGATCCTAAGGAAGGTGAGAAATCAGCCCAGAACTACAGGAGGAGCTGGTCAATGACCTGAAAAGAGCTGGGACCACCGTTTCCAAGGTTACTGTTGGTAATACACTAAGACGTCATGGTTTGAAATCATGCATGGCACGGAAGGTTCCCCTGATGAAACCAGCACATGTCCAGGCACGTCTTAAGTTTGCCAATGACCATTTGGATGATCCAGAGGAGTCATGGGAGAAAGTCATGTGGTCAGATGAGACCAAAATAGAACTTTTGGGTCATAATTCCACTAAACGTGTTTGGAGGAAGAAGAATGATGAGTACCATCCAAGAACACCATCCCTACTGTGAAGCATGGGGTGGTAGCATCATGCTTTGGGGGTGTTTTTCTGCACATGGGACAGGGCGACTGCACTGTATTAAGGAGAGGATGACCTGGGCCATGTATTGCGAGAGTTTGGGGAACAACCTCCTTCCCTTAGTTAGAGCATTGAAGATGGGTCGAGGCTGGGTCTTCCAACATGACAATGACCCGAAGCACACAGCCAGGATAACCAAGGAGTGGCTCTGTAAGAAGCATATCAAGGTTCTGGCGTGGCCTAGCCAGTCTCAGACCTAAACCCAATAGAGAATCTTTGGAGGGAGCTCAAACTCCGTGTTTCTCAGCGACAGGCCAGAAACCTGACTGATCTAGAGAAGATCTGTGTGGAGGAGTGGGCCAAAATCCCTCCTGCAGTGTGTGCAAACCTGGTGAAAAACTACAGGAAACGTTTGACCTCTGTAATTGCAAACAAAGGCTCCTGTACCAAATATTAACATTGACTTTCTCAGGTGTTCAAATACTTATTTGCAGCTGTATCATACAAATAAATAGTTTAAAAATCATATATTGTGATTTCTGGATTTTTTTTTAGATTATGTCTCTCACAGTGGACATGCACCTACGATGACAATTTCAGACCCTCCATGATTTCTAAGTGGGAGAACTTGCAAAATAGCAGAGTGTTCAAATACTTATTTTCCTCACTATATATAAGTGATCTATGGATTAAAAAAAAAAAAAAAACATGGAGCTTACATCTTTTTTTAGATACACATAGAAAGCTATTTTTTATTTGTTTGTTTTTTTATTTTTATTGACATGAAACACAATCTGTTGCATTTATGCATTTTTATTATATATTATTTTATTAAAATAAAACAACGGCCTATTTCAAGACAAAAAATTCCCATACACTTTTTACAGCTGATGATTTTTAGTCTAAAATCTCCTGTTCCACAGAAGATTTGGTGAACAGGCTGATCGACCCCCAACCTGCCTGATTATTTAAATAGGTCTCTTAGCATATAGACATATTATAAAATCAGGTAAACAGAAGGAGATGGAGACTAATAGTGTGACAGAGAGAGAGAGAGAGAGAGAGAGAGAGAGAGAGAGAGCATTAGCCCTCAGAAGTCCCTGTCAGATTAATTAGGGCATGGCTGGCAGAACTGTCACACCCTGCAGTGCGAGAAAGAAAAGTGCAGTCATTGACAATCTTCTCAACTTTCCTCCCTGTCCCTCACACTTGACTCCCACAGAGCACATTAAATATTCTCCTATGCTTTTTGTTCCACCTTGTTGATGGCTTTTTGGCCATGATTCTGCTCTGATCTTTTTTTGCCTCCTCCGCCTACATTCTAATTTCTCATTGTTTTAATAATGTTAATAAGTTAAAGCTATAAGTGAAGCAGACTTCCTCTTTTCCTCCTTCCTGGTGTCTCCATCCTCAGCATTCTCCTACTGATATACCCCATGTCCCTCCTCTGCACATGTCCAAACCATCTCAATCTCACCTCCCTCACCTTGTTTCCAAAACGTCCTACATGGGCTGTCCCTCTAATAATCTCATTTCTAATCCTGTCCATCGTCGCCACTCCCAACGAACATCTCAACATCTTCAGCTCTGCTACCTCCAGCTCCCCCTCCTGTCTTTTACTCAATGCCACTGTCTCTAATCCATACAACATCTCAGGTCTTACCACAGTCCTATAAACTTTCCCTTTTATTCTCACAGATACTCTTCTATCACTAATCACTCCTGCTATCACTCTTCTCCACCCACTCCACCCTGCCTGCACTCTTTTCTTCACTTCTCTAACACACTCTCCATTACTCTGCACTGTTGATCCCAGGAACCTGAACTCCTCCACCTTCTCCACCTCTTCTCCCTGCAAACGCACCCCTCCACTGCCCTCCCTCTCATTCACACACATGTACTCTGTCTTACTCCTACTGACTTTCATTCCTCTTCTCTCCAGCGTGTACCTCCACCTCTCCAGGCTCTTCTCCACCTGCTCACCTCGGCCTTCAACCTGTCCATCACCACTGTAAAGAGTAAAGGGCTCAGCGCCGATCCTTGATGCATTCCAAACTCCACCTTGAATCAGTCTGTCGTTTCTACTGCACACTTCACTGCTGTCACACTGTCCACATACATGTCCTGCACCCCCCTTACATACACACCAGACTTCCTCATACAATACTGTTGCTCACAGATGGTCACCTCTTCTCTCAGCCTGGCTTCCACTACTCTTTCCATAACTTCATGGTGTGACTGATCAACTTTATTCCCCTGTAGTTACTGCAGGTCTGCACATCTCCCTTATTCTTAAAGATCAGTACCAGCACACTCCTTCTCCATTCCTCAGGCATCTTCTCAACTTCCAGAATCCTGTTAAACAATCTGGTTAAAAACTCTAAAATAATCTAAAAACTAATCTAAAAGCAAAAGACAGTTTATCCATTAACTCCACCTGAAGAAACTGTACTGCTGATCCAAAGCTCTGGATAATCTGGTGAGAGTTGTTCCAAATTGGTTGTGCAGAAGCAAATAGCCTAAAAAAGAAATGCAGTGAAACAACACCACCACATACTGATGCCACTAAACATGAACAGCACTCCGAATGTTTTATTCTATATTTAGATCCTAAAACATGAATTGCATCATCACATGTAATAAAGTGTCAGACCGTATCGCTGGACTCAATCCTGCTCCTCGCTCTGCTAAGAACAATGAGCCAAGGTCAAAATCACATGTACTGCAGACATGCCTCATGTTTTATCTGAGCTTCAGCACGCATATGTATGCAGTTCTTACACATCTTTCTGAAGCGCTGAGACCTGGAGTTCTGTCTGAGGACCGAATCGCAATGTGCACAATTTTGGTCTTAAATCCTGCTGTGTGTGTAGAGATGTAGAAATGTATATTCATTAAAAAGAAACCTATACAGGGCCTTTGATCTGATCATGACCCTGTGGATCAGATTATTCTTAAACTGATATATGATTATAGTTTATTTGCAGTAGATTTAACACTCTCTGAGTTTCCTCAGCGTCATTACAGTCACTAACATCCCAATAACCAGTAAAAGATCTGTTCTGAGCTGACAGAGGCCAGGGCGAAAAGTCTCGCCTATAAAACTATATGATCTATTTTAACGAGTGAATGTGTGCAGCCAGGATTAAATGCCAGCTTTCCTAATGCCCTGTCCTGATATTCTTCAGTGAATTGATTAGCTGTTAAAGGAGAGCTAAAAGAGTCATTTCCTCTCTGTCTGTATCGGATATATTTCAGACGATTCTTTTATTGGGTATTACAATATATTTTTACAATATAATAATAAGTATATTATTAAGGTGTACAAAGTGCCTGAATAATCAATCGTTAATAAAAACAAGTTTAAGTCAAAGATTTTCCACTAAATTAAAGACAATCATTATACAGTAGATTGTACTGAACCTGTACTGTGTACAGAGAAGCTCTTTCCTAAAGTGCACAGAAAACATGCCTGAAGTTAAAGAGTAATGACATTTATGACGTATACGCGTACAAATTCCCTGCCAATTCTGTCTAACACTCCTGAAACTGTGCTGGCTGTGAATTATTACAGAACTGTCAGGAGAAAAAGTATTTTTAAGCATCTCTTCATGACTCATAAATAGTCTCCAATAATCCTTTCCCAATGTTTTTTTCTTCTGCATCACACAGGAATCTCATACAGTGAGAATAAACGTTAATACTAAAGCAAAATGAACACACGTCTCCTTTCACTGTAGCCACAACTGCACCTCCTGCATACATCATCTGTAGCAGAAGCATCGATATTCATAGCATCACATCACCCCGGCGTTTCCTGCGTTTCTGTGCATCGTTTCTGTGCATTGCAGTTTTAATGGGGATTTGAAATGAAGGCAAATTAAGTGTTTTTGTGGAAATTCTACAGAAAAGAAAACGTAAAAGTATAAAGGGTTCATGAAAAAGCTCAAGAACTGTGTTTTGGTGACCTTTCTTCACAATGTTCAGCTTTTCTTTAAAAGTCCGTCTTGTAAGTGTATCAGTTTCTTCTCCTCTGTCACTCGGTGTGGAATGAAAAGACCAGACAGTAAATCCACATGAATATATTTGATCTTGTGATTAATACGTATTCTCATCCTACAAAATCCCTGACTTTTCTGCAGGTGTAAGAACTGAAAGCCAGAAGGTGGTCACACCAAATATTGATGTGATTTAGATTTTTCTTTTACTTTTCATTTATTACTTGATAAAATTGCGTTTTTAACACTTATTTTTAAAAGCATTCTCATAATACAGCTTTTTTTCTATTTGTATAAAGAGAACGAGCGAGTCGGAGTTATTTTCAGCTCACCACATGCTCCGTATATTGCTATTGCAGAACATGCAAAGGACATCACCTTTAATCATTTACACAGCTATGTAGTATTACTTCTAACTATTGAAGCCAAACATCATTAGCATGAAAATTATATATGGAATGTAGCTCCACTGCTGTGGATCCTGGAGTTTACACAGCTCCTGGAATATATAACTATCGCCTGGCTAATTTCATGTGTCATAAAAAAGAGTCTTCTGTAACCCAAGCACATTCAGCTGGCTTCTCAGCAGGTGCCTTATTAAGTGTAGCAAAGCCGTTAGAGATGTGGATAAGAGAGAAGTGATACAGCATGAGCATTACCATTAGCCTCGGATTCTCCTCCGGACCGTCTCTGAGGAACCTAACGCACCTGGGACGTTGTGAAGTCCTTCCAGTGTCATTAATCCTCTTTATAATACAGATGTGCACTTCTAATGCTACAGTCTTTTCTATCACACTGACTATTAAGCTGCACAAGTAAAAGTCTTAGGAATGAGGGAGGAGATTAGCATCACGCTCTCAACATGCTGCAGTCAGGCGATTCCTAACAAGCAACCCTGGAGATCTATGGAAAACATTTCTCAAGTAAATTGCACGGAGAGAGAGAGAGAGAGAGAGAGAGAGAGAGAGAAACATCTCTGAAAGGAAATAAAAAAGTACAGAAATTCTCAGCAAAATTCTAAACATTCAAACGTTGAAAAATTTCCCTGAAAACAGAGTCCAAACACGTTGAATTAACTGAAAACGGTTAATTGGTTAGCGCTAATCTCTGTGCTGTTAAAGCTACACCGATACTGCCTCATTCCAATATTCATATTATACAGATGTTTAGAATTTAATGTAGTTTTCTGACAGATCTGCAGGATTTTATCATTTAGTGTCGTCTTTGTCATCAACTTTTTCTTTCTGTGTCAACATCTGTCATATTCTTACATTTCTCCATATTTATTCATATCTTCTTGTCACAACTTCTATCTAATACTGTGCATGTTTTTTTTATGTGAAAGCATCTTTCCTAACAGTTTATCCTGTACCTCAGTGAGCAATAAAAGCTCTATTACGTACACAAGTGTTAATTAAAGCCTGCGATTGTCTTGCCTTGCTTTGCTCGTGTTGTTTCCCAGACAGTCAGTAGAGTCATCATGGAGGATGGAGATTAAATTTAAAAATATATAAAATGATGTTCACTCACAACTCGAAGATTCTATGAGATTAGATGAACCATAGTAAAGTGGAGTTCCTGATGACAAGTCCTTCTGATGTTGCAGGGGATGATTTTACGATGGATGAACAACATATAAGGAGTTCTCAAGTGGGTCTAAAGTTCTGAGGTTTAAAGATCTGGCTAGCAGAAATAAGGAACTGAATAAGTTACTAAAATCAGGTACTTTGAATCGGTGAGTATTGGAGTGAGAACCACTGTGGATTCATGTGAATTTGTTGAATCTGTTACACATGAAAATAAAATAAAATCTTGAAATTATTTATGAGCAGGTTCCAGCTCTACCAGCTTCACAGGTATACTTAATTAGGTATACTTCTTGTTTCTGCTCTGTGTACATCTTAGTCATTCAGACTGATCTCACCTGGACTGTATGGTTCATAACCATGCTTGAAAGTGTTTCCCCTTAACACTAGCATGAGGAGATATTGGGAAGCAGAGGAATTGATGATAAATGCTCTGTGGAATGGAGCCAGACAGCAGAAGAGAGAGAGAATAACAGTATGAGGGTGACTTTCCTTCTTTCCTTTACAAGATCTGAAACAAAAAATCTAAAGGGTACACGGTCTGCTCCAGACTCATTCTGACTTTCAAAAGGGCAGTCGATATAAATAAAAGACATGCCGATAGATGAACTGCGAACTTCGTTTCCTTTATGTGACTTTTGCATCTTTTTTAAGAGAACCCTGAGGTCAAAATGGATAAGGGCATCTGCCAACTGCCACAGATGTAAATATAAATGGAGAACTACTGGTACCAGTTCTTGTACCATCAGACCTCCACAACTGATCTATAATGCAGCTGAATGGCTTGTGTTCTTCCACATCAGCTTTTTGTGCGTTTCCTTCACTGGCTGCATCATGTATAAATCATTAATGTTTACCTAAAAGCCTAAACATTAACCCCTAAATTCTGTACCACATCAAACCCTTGGTGCTCTGCTCCCTTCTCAGCCACCATTACTCAGCCACCTTGTCTCCACACTTCTCTTACCAGGTCACCTTCATCAGAGCTCTGAAGTGCCTGCACACCTGTTTAGATTTCAGACTGCCTTTTAGATCGGACTCACTGTGAAGTCTTGGTACTCATTTCTCTTGTGTATGACCTGTTTTTGAACCTGCTTGACACTTCTTTGGCTGCTTTCCTGAATATGTGACTAAACGCTGCATTTTGTCTCCACATACACTTGATTAAACAATATACCCCAATACAAGTTCAACTGACAATGAGGAATGTATGGTTTATTTATTCCGAACAGGCATCCTAGAAAAAATTCCTCTTCTGTCTCTATAATTTGGCTAACTTATCAACAATACTCATCTCATTACTGCGAGATAGGAGGGTAAATAAAGAACATAAGCACAATTGAAGCCAATCGCACTCAATTCCCCCATTCAATCACCGGCTCCAATTGTGTTTACCGTTAAATAATAAATAACAACTGGCAGGCATGGAGCTCTGGGAAAATTGGATCAACTCTTGTGTGACTGCAAAATGGAAGCATTTTCTTTCTGGTATTGATTCTGGATTTGGATCCGGTTACGTGCTGGGCAGTAAACAGTAAACGAGTTCAGATAGAATTTGTGTATTTGAATAATTTCGCCACATCTTCATGAAACCGTCGAAGAAAAACTTTGTATTCTTAAAGTTATACTGTATTTTCACTCGACTAACAACATACATACTCTATATTGTACATTTAATTAAATATGAATATTTAGAGGCTGGACATTTTCCAAGCCAGTTTAAAGTCCATACGAAGTGAAAAGTGCGTGTGAAACGTCTGGGGTTTGAAATTAATTTGCAGAGGAAACATTTCGCTTTCATTTGTTATTACATTTCCCTCTCACACCATTTATCTGCTAGTGCATTTGCTGGTGTAGGATATTTTTATTTATTTTGGAAGTAAGCAGATACCATTTGTCCTGGAGCTACCTTGAATCCTCCTTCAGGAAGTGACAGTAAACATGCATCAAATAAAAAACCTGAAGCGACCAAAAACATGTAAAATATTTCAAACATGTCCGACTCAGTGTTCATGCAGCTCAGCTCTTCTTCCTCGGTCAACGTCAGACCTTTTCCATGTGAGAGGTTTAAGAGAGACTGTAGCGTTAGAGATCCACACCTGGGAAAGGTTAGAGGTTTTGTAGACACAGATACTGTAGAAATCGAGTGACTCGAGCATTAGAGACACTAAACTCAATCATAGGACCATGACTTCTCTTTCATTTGTGTGGGTAAAGAGGTTTTCCCCACTCACTACACAACACCATACGCAGCAATGCACTGTCACTGACTCTTTTCTCTAATAGCATTATATTCTTCTACAACATGTAGTCAAAACTGAGTCATTCTCTATATGAATACATCCTATAAGATCCTGTGAGATCCTATGAGATCCTATAAGATCCTATGAGATCCCGTGTGATCCTGTGAGATCGTATAAGATCCTATAAGATCCTATGAGATTCTGTGAGATCGTATGAGATCCTATGAGATCCTGTGAGATCCTGTGAGATCCTGTGAGATCCTGTAAGATCCTGTGAGATTGTATGAGATCCTATAAGATCCTGTGAGATCATATGAGATCCTATGAGATCCTATAAGATCCTATGAGATCCTGTGGTTAACACATTCGGTTAGGTAATATTGTGAGGAAGGCAGTTTTACTTAAGATAACGTTTCATGATAGTAAATTAGGATGATTTAGCAGGAGGTCCACAGTGAAAATAATCTCCATGTTCATGCCTAAAGTAAAGCATTTTTACAATACACATTTTATTTTTATTTATATCACATCCTGCACTGAATTTCTAATAGAAAAGCTTCAAAGTAAATTATAGCCTACATTCTCTCTCCACTTTCTGAAGAAAACCTGCTCATTCATGCAACTGTGTAATTACAGGTTGGCTTGAACTGGAGAGTTACAGTAGATCACCTTTATTTGTTTGGGTTCAGGGAACTGTACCTGTTCTACCCTCAGATTCCTGTTTTTGGCTGATTGGAGGGGAACCTGATGCGGTTTTCCGCTGTTGAAGCCCATCTCGTTTCAGGGTTCAGTGTATTGTGAGATGGTTTGTAAAGAGGTTATAAAGATTTCACACAGCCTTCCTTTCAGCTTGAACCAGTCTGATTGTTCTCCAGTGACTCCACTATTATCAACAAGTCGTTTCAATCACTCATTGGATGCTTTTGGCTTTTTGTTTTACCATTTTAGAGACCGTGATGTGCAAAACCTCCAGCAGATCAGTAATTTATTTCTCACAGCCTGTCTGGCACCAACATCCATGACATGATGAAAGTCACTGAGATCACACTTTCTCACTTTCTGATGTTTGAGGTGAACATTAACTCAATCTCTTCACCTGAGTTTATTCATTACACTTCTGACAAATTGTACAGACTTATTCCTTTCAAATATATCATTAAATTATTATTATTTATTTTATTAGTTCATTTTACAAACACTGCATTGAAAAGTCTCAACCAAATGTAAATTGCTCCACTGAATTATACCGCAGGGACGCATACAGTATGCATGGATATTCAGGGAAATCAATTTAAACTCAGAGCATAAAGCAAAATAAAACATTTATAAAGAATAAAGATTTTATTAAACCTATAGCACAGGCTGGTATTTGCTTTTTCAAATCAATAGAGAATATCTCTCAGTCTGCACCATAAAGGACGTTGAATGAAAAGAGCTTAAAATAAAATGGTGTTTATTATTTCAGAAATAAAAAGCAGTCTGGAAGCAGAATGGACAGAGTGTATCCGTCCTTCAGTCCTGCCTGAATTGTAGCATTTAAAGCTAAATTAGCCTTTTCGAGAAAAGTGCTGCTCTACTCATTGTGTGTAAAATGGCAGTACTAAACTTAGTGACTCGCTGCACCAAACGCTTGCTGAGAGCATCTGACCCACTCAGCAGCACTCACTTCTCCAAAGTTAGTCATGCTTTTTATTCCGGTTTCTGAGGTAGGAGTCAATACGACGTAAAAAACCTACGAATTCCAGTAAGTATGGAATTCCTAAGAGGCCATGTGTTCTTGTTTTCTTGTTGTGTTCTCAGATGTTGGTTTTTGTTGTCACAACTGGATTTTCTTGTGATCTCACTATAAAAACGGGTTTTCCCACGACGTAATTGTTGAGTCGAATCACTGAGCTGTTTGAGTCCCCGATCGAATGCGATCGTCCATGATGCTGCAATGATGTTGCCTCTAGAACATCCAAACAACCAAATAACAGAAAAATGAAGCACTGATCATGAGGAAACAATGTTTATAATGTCATGATCAGCGCGTTTTCATGTTTACTCGTTTCCCAAAATTCGCTCATCCACACTGACACATGAGCAAATCGTGAGACGTTTGGACCCGCGTCACTTCCGTGCGACGTTTCATTTACTCTCCGGCTGAAAATACGTCATCGTTGTTAAAAGCCTTCGTTTTCACACCTGGTTTTGTAATTGATCCACTTTGGAGAGCGTTTTTAAAAGGCAGCGTTTTCATTGATTGACCAGAGCAGAAAAAAACCGAGAGGAAAATATGTTTTCAGACGAAAGCGTATGTGTGTGGACACGGCCTAAATCCTGATGATGAGAAAACAAGAGAGAAAAAAAGATCATAATGCATGGCCTCTTACGACTTCTGTAAGTACATTTACAACATTTTAAAAACAACATGTAATAAATATATTAATTTATGCAGAATTATTACTCATTATTATTCCAAACAAGTGTATTTTTGCCACTAAATCTGCTGATGTGTTTTTTACTCCAGTACCTTCTAGTGAGGAGTGAAGTGCGATAATAAATGCTGGAAATCAGATATGTATTGAGGAGTCTGACGGAGAAGAAGAAACTGTTCTATAGTCTGGTCATGAGGACCCGAACACTTCGGTGCTGTTTGCCAGACGACAGGAGGGTGAAGAATGTGTGTGAGGGGTGAGTGGGGTCATAAACACTGCCAGGGGCTTTGTGGAGGCAGCGTGTGGTGTAAATATCTGCAGTTAGGATGAAAGAGACCCCTGTGATCTTCAGTGTTTCTCCACTTCCTGATGATCTGAGGACATTTCCATGTATTTGTAAAGTATAAACGCATTTATTGTCAGCTTCATGTAAATATAATTTAACATTCTCATAAACCTGAAACAACCTGAATGGACTCCTGAGCATAAGATTGTTAGGTGCTTCTTTTTGAACATCTGATTTCACGTGTAGTCTCAATTTACTCTCATAATATCCTCCACCCAATCTGGGAAGACGTTCCACTAGACTTTGTGTTGATTTGTTCTCCATCAGCCAGTTAGTAAAGTCAGGTAGTGATGTATGTGAGAAGGTGAGAAGGTCTGGGGTGCAGTCAGACGTGTTCACGTTTATCCCAAAGGTGTTCAATAGGTTTGGAGCTCCATAGTGGGAGATCTTCCACATCTTCCAACCCATGAAAAGCAGATCTTAGGTTTAGATTTAAAGCTTTAAAAGTGCATTTTATTTGCTGATTGACTGCAGTAAACACACGGCTGTTTGCTATGAATGAGGAAATGCAACAGATTGCAGTAATACATCAGTGCAGAACCTTCACTTCAGGATTAAAGAAGATTAATCAATAAGTTCTCCTCAATACAACCACAGAATAATAAGAGCCGAATAAAGTCACCACGGTGTGAGAGACAAACCCGCTCTGTGCAATGCCAATGCTCTTTTATTATGATAGAATATCTCAGTAGCTTAGTGGAAACGGCACGGCTGAATTTTAGAATTGAATCCAAGTCAGATCACGTTGTGTTGTGTGGAATAAGAAGCTGAGAACATTTCAGACAAATAAACCTTCTCTGTTTGGAATGCTGAGTGAGCGAGAACCAGGGTAACGTGGCTAGCAAGCCATTTTACACACGCGTACTCATGCGTTAAACATTTCTTTTACACACACACACACACACACACACACACACACACACACACACAGAAGATCGGATCATTTTAGTGACTCTGTACTTTGAATCTCGTTCATCAAAATGGAGGAATCATTTATTTGAGTCATTTAGTGACTCATCTGATTCCTTTTGATCAGAAATAAATAAAAAGTTACATTATCAATAATCACATTATCAGTAATTTTAACACGTCTACATACACCAACTCTCACTACAGTTCCAATAGTTTACTGTATGCATTTATGTATCTATAACTGTGTAGCGTCTCTGGGAGTCACGTCATAAAAGAGCGAAAGAGTCGAGAGCCAAAAGACTCAGTTCCGTTTCCTTTTCATGACCTACGGAGATTTTGCGATGCTTTGCTGATGTGCTTCCTGTAGAAAAATTTACGAATTGTTCTTCTGAGTCGCATTAAAGACGCGTCACTATCATGTGGACACTCATCTACAGCAAGGAACCAAATAAACTCTCTCTTAAGTTCTATAATCAGGAGTGGACGATGGTCCTGACACACTAAAATGATGCAGAACCTGTGAAATCGGAAACCTGCTGAAATATGTAAAGTGTGCGTGCACGTGTGAAAGTGAAGGCATTAATCTGGTTAATAGACTAAAAAGAAAAGTCCTGCGAGGCGGCGAGGATGTGAGTCGGGAACATTGGAGCTGAAAAACAGAGATGTTCTGTTTGTATTTCTGTTCTAAATGAAGCGTCTCCAGGCTGCACATGCAAACTGTCAGGTGAAAGAACGTGCCGGAAAACCGAAGTGAAGTCCACAAAGGTTTTTAATGAAAAAATAAAGAGCAAGGCAGAAAACGACAAAACCGCAACGAAACTCCAGGTTCAATAACCCTGGTGAAAACTACGGTTAGACAAAACACACAGAGTCCTGTAACCACTGATAATCTTAAACAGCGTGCTAGGATAGTCCAACAGTGTTCCTCAGCTTAAGCTGTAGAACAACAATGAGCTGGTGGAGGAACAGGGTTTAAGTAGCGTGCAAACTGATGAGGGCCAGGTGTAGCTGATTAGTATGTGGGAGAGCTGCTTGGAGTGATAGGTGGAGGTGTGGCTGGTGGATCCTGACACAAACACGTGAAACAGAATGGGCTTGAAAATATAAACAGTACTTGTGAGAACAGTTCTAATGAGGAAGAGAGACACACTTTATTCATGTGATTCTTTTTTTCTGGATGAAATCTCTGGATTTGTCAAATCTGATGTACGACTCGAAGTTCAAAATCTTCTTTGAGCAGCCATGAGGATGTCACAATATTCACAATTCTCACCTACATCAGTACCTGACTTTAGCATTAAGAACCAGAGGTGGAAATACACCTTCTTCTTCTTCTTCTTCTTCTTCTTCTTCTGTTGATAGACTGTCTATGGCGCCCCAGAACCATTTGGTAAAAAGCCTAAATATTTGCAGACTTATTGAGTTCTGAGGAACTTCCTAAACAAACAGGGGCTGAATTTGGATGCTTGTGGTTGTAACTTTTGAATCATGAGTTTAAAGTGTATCAGGTGTGTCCCTGTATTTCCTGAGTGTAGATCAATTAAATGCACCTGTGACTTCAGTTTCCACTTAAATGTCCTAATTAGATTTCCACCATCTTTTATTTAAAACCTTTTTTTTTCACCACTCTGCATTTAAATTCAGTCTCTTCATTATCCAATATAGAAAATATGATAAAACATGTAATAATTTATAATTGAGTATAAAAATATAATGTACTGACTATTTTTATGAGTTTGAAAAAGGAAATCAGAGAAATGAAACTGAACTGTTTGTTATGCTGCTGTTTTATTCACTAGAACACTTATTCTGTAAATGTCAGTGCTAATTTTATTAGCTCGATCCCCTCTGTAAAAGAAGGCGAGCAGCAGGATTTTATTTGGAAGATTAAAAGAAACTGTACATGAACAGCTTGTAAATGACTACAAAGTGCGTATGAAGAGAGGAGTAATAAATACGATTATAAGCCGAGAATATGCCACTTTATAAAACAAAAGGAGATGAGACTCTCCCCGATATGTGACATGGTGTAATTTGCCGGAGGAGCCGATTGAGTGTAAATTCTGACATTTTTAGCGTGAATAACTGAAAGAGTCACGAGAAGGATCCATTATCAGCGCTGACATGTGATCCCATTAGAGCAAGGAGCCGAGGTGCTACATTTCCTTTTCCCGTTCCTGCTAGAGAAGCTGGCACATAAAGTCAGCCCTCATCTCCCATCTCTTCTCCATTACCCGCACTGTCAGAGACGCAGAGACATTGTTTGCTTCCTTTTCAAAATATTCGCCTGATTGATGGACAGGAAGGGCAGAAGCGACACAAGAAAAAAAAACCTCATATGCAGGGCAGGACACTGAGAAGTCAACATAATACACAGGTAAACATATTGATGTCTATCTATAGTACAAAAATATAAACCAAAATATTTATAAAGTGTGTGTTTAGAATGTGTGTAAAGAGTTTTTCTTGGAATAACTGCACCTACAAGAAAGAAGAAAAAGATAAAAGCAGCATCATCTGTATGTCAATGCATTTTCTTCTGTACCTCTAATTCTAGACTCACTCGTCCTCCTCATGTGGAAAAGATTTCAGATTTCATTAATGAAGAATCTGAAGATGCGACAGACTCTGGATCCTCTGATGAGAGCGCATATCAAAGGAGTAATAAATCCTACAGTGTAGCGAGCTGAGACGCTGAGAGAAGAAATGCACAGAGCCCAAAGTGCAGGAAAAGCATAAAGAAGGAGAAAACGGATGTATAGACAGGAGGACAATGCAGTGGGAGTGAGTGGGAGGACAGAGACGGAGAACGGCTGATGACATCAAGAATGAAAGTCTTATTAAAAAATAATTAAATAACGAAATAAATGAAAGAGTGCTTTGTTGCCATACATTACACCTGACTCAGCTGGGAGACAATTTCATTACAGGTTTTCTCCTAATGAAGACACCGTTCTAGAAGTGCGAATTGATTCAAGAAGAGTGAAGCTCTGAAATCAATAGCGAAACCCAATATCTGCAATTAGGAGGCTGCGCGGTCATTTCAGGGTCTGGATGTGTGGACGCATAGGCACGTAATGAACACGCTGAACTTTCTGACATCAAGTAGATTTGCCGTATTTATTCGAGTTTCTAGATTAATGGCACACAAAAAGCATTTAGAGATTATAAAATAACAAAATAACAGTTTGAAATCGTAGCTTAATTTTCAGTGTGTTTTTGTTTTATTTATTTTTAGGTTTTTTGGTTGTTTATTGCATTAAAGTTAAACTGAAATCATACGAGGTGATCGAACTGTTAGGAGGCTACTGGTGTAACTGGTGCAGCAAAGAACAAGCGTGAAATTCTGCATGAAACTGGAAAAATCTCCCACGCAGATGTTTGACACGACGTACGTTAGACATACGTGCGCTTTAAGAGCGGAAGAACATCACTTTAATAACCGTCTGAACGAGAACAAATCTCCACAAAATCTGGTGGAACATCTTCTCAGAAGAGTGGAGACTAAATGTGAAATGGGAAGTTGAAAGATTTTATGCTGAGGTGTCCACAAACTTTTGTCCATATAGTGTCGATGTTTTAATTGTATTCATTACATTTTGCGTGACTTCGTCATCAGTAGTTTTGGAAACATCTTCAGCTACGATTTTCTACGAGTTCCAGTGCGTTTAGACGTCAAACTGTTCACACTTTTCTTGCTGCATTTAAAAGCTGAAACATGCACATAGATTTAATTACTTTATATCGGAGGAATGTGTAGGTTTTCTGTGAAGCCATGACACTTGACACATAATGCAGGCTAAAATAAGAACTGTGTGTCTACTGCATACTCAGAGTTCAGCGCTTGACTTTGCTCCTCTAACGTTTTGGATGGAGTTTCAGAGCACAGTGTTAATCTTTAGGTGCCAGCAGGGCAATCAGGAGCATTTCTGTCAAGACCTTCAGCATCAAAAGCTCAGCTGGAAGTCATCGGTTTAAATCGTCCTTCTTATTCATCTTAGTTAACTCTGATAGGATCTCGAGTGCTGAGTGAGCGGCTGGAGAGCCTGCATGATCTCAACATCACTTATATACCAGCATTATACAATTAAAGAATCCACAGGATCAGATGGGAACGAGGATGGAAATCTAATTAATGTCAGTAATTGGTGAAAATGCCAGGATGTTCACTACTACTGAGAGTTTTCCCTCATAGTTGATTGATGTTCACTTCATTACAGATCTGATAGAACCTTGATGGGATATGGTGTGGTCCAGAGCAGACAGAAAATAACAGGTTTTTGTATCTATGGTAAGTTTGAAGAATCTAAACAAGTTAGAGTGTCCACATCGAAGTGGACATAGGAGCTCGCTCATACTGTTTCTAGGCAACAGAAGAGTTATGTCTGATATTACAGCCACAAATATCCCAGCATGCATGAGCTTGATAGCTTCTGTCATATTCTCCCCATGTCCTCCTATTTGGCTGTTTTTTTTTTCTTTGGTAAGTATTCTCATTTTTTTCCTCCACTTTTATCCTTTAAAAAAAATACAAAAAATCATTCAATTTCTGTGTCAGTGTGTTAGAGATTCTTTTCTGGAGGTCAGTATGGAAATAAGTGGCACTGGGAGGTGATGTATGGTCCACACTCTCAGTACCTTCTGAGATGCTTTTGACAATAACACGGTTGTAAATAGTGGTTATTGATTAACTATTGTCAACTTGATCAAGTCTGAACTTTTGCCTTCGATGTTCAAGATGTTTTCACCTGCAGAACAACCACTCAGGTTTGTTTTATTATCTTTTACATTATTACTGTTTAAACTCTTGTGTATGGAGATCTCAGGAGATCAGCACTGATGTTAACATTTACGGCAGACACGTTTATCCAGAGCCACTTACAACTAGGCTGTTGACGGTTAAGGGCCTTGCTCAAGGGCCCAGCAGTGTCAGTTTGATAGTGCTTGGATTTGAACTCCTGATCCAAAATGTCAATGTCTTAACCACTGAGCAACCAGTCATCCCAGTGATCATTTACGTTTATGGTATTTGGAAGATGCCATTCCCCAGAGCAAATTAAATTTATCTCATTTCTACAACTGAGCAGTTATGGGGTTAAGGGCCCTGCACAGGGGCCCAGTAATGGCTGCTTGGTTCAATCTCTTAACCACTGAGTTGCCACCTCCCACTTTTTGATCAAAATATTGTTATTGTTTTAACAGAAAGCTCATGTTGTGTTTGCTAACAGTAAAACCTGACATCAAGCCATCGCTTTGTAAACATGCCCATGGTTTGACTCCACATGAAAGGAAAAAGAGACTAGAAAGAGAAAGATATAACGGTGCGAGTACGGTGAGATACAGCGTACGCTCAGTCGCACAGAAATGTTCTAATACGTGCACAAAGGGTGGAAAAAAAGATTGCTGTTGTCAAATAAAACACAAGCAAAAATGTAGCTGTCAGGCATGATGCATGAGTGGATTATGGGTGTTAACCTTTTCGTTTATTCATGAGGCCTACAGCATGCACAGTTTATTCACTGCCTACAGCATCATGAATAATTCAATAATAAAGGGCTGCACAGAGCGAGGCTTCGAATGAGCACACGTTCATGAAGCGATCTCCTGATCACATTTATTCACATAATGCCAGGACTAATGTGAGGCTATAATCGCTATGTCCACGCCATGGAGAATATCTAAATATTCAGAACATGTTCTCGATAGGCAAAAGTACACAGCATTCAAGTGACACTTTCGATCCGCCCAGCGACGTTGCGACAGGTTAGCAAGACGACCTCTGTGCGGCTAGCGCACCATTTCCTTCAGCGCTAATACCACAGTGAGCCCGGGGGTTGTTCTACTACTCACAAGCACTCAAAAGCTCTTGTCCACAGTGACAGCTATTCAAAACAAAATCTCCAGCGGCAATTTAGGTCATTTCAAGCAATTTTCATAGTGGTGTCATTATAGCTCTGTTTTGGTTGATGATGGTAATGAGGTTGTCAATGCTGTGCATCTCCTTTAAGACTCTTATCAAGGGCATGTATTACATTACATTACATTATATTATATTATATTACATTATATTATATTATATTATATTATATTATATTATATTATATTATATTATATTATATTATATTATATTATATTATATTATATTATATATTGTTGTATACTCTGAAGCTTGTTGGTGTAGTTTGTTTGTGTTCTTCTGTTCCCCTTTGGTGTGTAGCTCCAGATCTAACTTAATTAATTCTCATTATTCTCCCCTCCTGTATTATTACCACACTGCAGTGAGAGAGGAGGAGTAGAAGGACTGGGTGTGGAGAGAGTTTATTCTCAATGTTTGTTCTGAGTAATTAGTCACAGAAACACGGCAAATGATTTTGTTAAAAAAAAAAAAAAAAAAAAAGCGTTCTTCTATATTATTTAACAGATGGTCCGTGGCTATGCTAAGAGGTCTGGTTGGAGTAAAGAGGACATGCTTTAGTGTGCAGAGAGAACATGCATCTGCGTGTTGAAAATAATTAGTACCGCTGGCTAATGTGAGCTAAGTTTGGAAACATGGCGTCTTTTGACTGCCTGTGAGACAAAATGCTGACTATTGTGGTTATTTTAAAAAACAGTATAATGTTGGTAATTAAGAGCTAAACCCTGTTTTACTGTACTGAGTAACAGAACACAGAGAAGATTCAATCATAAACTCCCATTAAACATTTATTTTCATGATTTACATGAGGGTGAATAGATATAAAGAAGAGATATGCTGTAATGGCTCGCGTTACTATAACGACTCAGGGTGAAGATCAATGTCCAGAAGGTTTGATACACATCAGTACAAACAGAATGGATTCCCATTCCAAATATCAATGCTGGGAAATCAAGTGAAGCCCAGAACACTAGCGTTCCCCATTAATCGGGGCCAGAGGGTAATCCAGGAGAAAAACCAGCGCAAAGGTCAAACACATTAATCCAATAGTGAACAAGTTCAGAGCCCCAATGTGTGATAACAAGACATCATGTTAAATGAGCGTCTGAGAGCTGGTTTGTATTTTGTTCAGCCTGGAACACGACCTTTTCTGACGGGGACGAGTGAATCTACAGGTAGTTCATTTTAGCAGGTTTTTTTCCCATGACTTTAGGAATTAAAGCATAAAATAAATGAGTGATAAACACTGATTACCAGCTGATCATCACTGACCTTCACAATCAGAATCCCACAGGAAAGTTGTTTCGATGCAGTTGCTCACAGTAAAATTATAAAAGTTATTGCACACGTAACAATAAATATTTATTATGTATTATTATTATAAATTATTTATTATTTATTTAATTATAAGAATTATTGCACATCTGGTATTATGATGATGTTTAATCTCCTACCATGTAGATTCAGTTTCTGAGTTTGTGTTCAGGTCTCTGAAAATAGCCAGAGGTGCAAACTGACATGCAATTTTATTGATTAATAATACACCTGAAATTACAACAAAAAAAACCATTAAACAGAAAAGAAGATCACGCCTGTGAGCAAGTAATTCAATAAAAGCATTAAAGCTGTAATTGACTCTCAAAATGTATTTATTATACTACATATTATTATTATAAAGGCCTTGAAATGTTAAAAAAAAGTACATTACACCACATTTATACTTTAATGCTGTAAATGAAAATGTTAAACCAGAACATACTTTAAATTAAAAGAATTTAATAAGAGATGATTTAAAAAATGCAAAATACTACACAAATTCCAAAAGCTACTAATAGTAATTTAACTTGTATTAAAATACCTTTTCCCCAATTCATAAAATAAACTTGTAGTTGTTTAATTTAAGTTGTTTAGTGTTTAATCTGATTTTGCGAGAATTTTAGAGAATTTTCTGTTATAATTGAATGTGGTAAAAGTAATAAAAACCCACAAACACAACATTAACCAGTTTAGAGTAATTAAGTGATATCACACAAACTACAGTGCAGCGAGTTCACGTTGATTTGCTTCTAAGACAAGAAGTACATGAGATAAATCGGATTTTACCAAATACTGCAAACCTAACAGGACAGAGCTACAGAACAGTGAGATAATCACCTCGAACAGATCACAAAAAACAACCCCAGACCTTCTTAAAAGGTTGCGTTAGGAAGGGCGTCCAGCGTAAAACATGTGCCAAATCAAATATGCGGGCAAAGTAATGGAGAGTGTGTTATAGAAGTGGAGAAAAGAGTGCAGGCAGGGTGGAGTGGGTGGAGAAGAGTGATAGCAGGAGTGATTTGTGATAGAAGAGTATCTGTGAGAGTGAAAGGGAAAGTTTATAGGACTGTGGTGAGACCTGAGATGTTGTATGGATTAGAGACAGTGACATTGAGTAAAAGACAGGAGGTGGAGCTGGAGGTAGCAGAGCTGAAGATGTTGAGATGTTTGTTGGGAGTGACGACGATGGACAGGATTAGAAATGGGTTTATTAGAGGGACAGCGCATGTAGGACGTTTTGGAGACGAGGTGAGGGAGGTGAGATTGAGATGGTTTGGACATGTGCAGAGGAGGGACATGGGGTATATCAGTAGGAGAATGCTGAGGATGGAGACACCAGAAAGGAGGAAAAGAGGAAGACCAAGGAGGAGGTTTATGGATGTGGTGAGGGAAGACATGCAGGTAGATGGTGTGAAAGAGACAGATGTAGAGGACAGGGGGGTATGGAGACAGATGATCCACTGTGGCGCCACCTAATGGGAGAAGCTGAAAGAAGAAGAAGAAGAAGCAAAGGATTTGCATCGAGTATCAAAAATAATTTTAATGTTCATTTTAATTGTGTTTGTTTGCCTGATTACTTCTGAGCCTGAAAAGAGAACAAAAAGGGAAAAAAATTGGAAATTGTGTCACTGTTCAAATACTCATGAACCTGATAGAGCGCTCACGGAGCTCATGGCCGCTCAAATTAGTGGAGCAGAACTCCACATCCACGTAACTTCAAGCAGCAGCACTGAAGACTTCCATTACTTTGCTTTTAGTGCTGTGCACATTTACACAGTGTCTCGGAATGCAGTTGTGTTTAACAGTGGGGAAGGAACACAAAGCCCCCATGCCGGGTGAAATGATTAACCGTCGGCTTTGTTGAAACGCAGCCTTGCCAATCAGGCTGTCCTTTATCTTCACAACTTCATCAGCATGTTATTGTTGCACAAACACGATGCTGACTCTTCAAAGAAAAATTAGATGAATAATTAAAGATAATGAACACTTTCACTCTTGTGTTTTTTTCCCATGGTTACGGAGGGAGCATTCTGAATTCAAGACATAAATGAATCATCACAAGTTCGGATTTGAGAAGTTTCAAGTAATAGTGAATTTAATCCCTGCTCTGGTTTGAAGGAATTTACATGGATGATGTGTGTTTTTGCAAATTTCTGCCTATTTCAGGTGGTGATGAAGAATATTTTGGCTTTTAAATTCCTCTTATGCTTAAAAAGTTATTTATATTAAAAGGTCATGAGTTCAAATCCCAGAAGCACCAAGCTGCCCCTGCTGTACCCTTGAGAAAGGGCCTTAACCCTCATCTGCTCAGCTGTATATTGTGGATAAGGAGATCTGCTAAATGGAATAAATGTATGTTGTTATTAATATTTACTGTTTTTTCCCTTGAACTTCTTGACTGATGCTTCATGAGCAGTTCAGAAGTTCTGATGTAGGAGCTCGTGATAATTCCAAATCAGGTTTCTGAAACAGTTGTTGGTTTATATTTATATCATATACATGCAAAACATTTGGATTAGAAGGTAAATCACAGAAAATAGTATTCTTCTGCTCAGAGTTATTCCAGGAGACTTGATCTAATGATTGATTAAAAACGAAAAACTTTTCAGTCTCTCCTTCATTTGTGCTGTAAAACCACTCAGGCACAAACCTTATTGTCTCTGCTAGTTTGTATAACAACATTGTTTTCTCAGCCAATATTTATGCAACTAATTGGCACAATGCAAATTCTGTTGACAATCTAATCAGTCTTCTCTCAGACCATGAATCTAATCAAGAGCGGACACTTTAAATGCACTCTTCCTTCCACTCTCTGTTTTTTATTAAGCTCTCCGGTATCTTCTGAATATATTGTATATGGTCAGTTTGATGTGTGAGCAAAAGATTTCTCAATAGCAGGCTGTTCTTTTTCACCTCTGCATTGATTACTTTTCTCTTTCTACACTGTGACTGCTGTTGTGGTTTAAATTGTTATTTTGGGCCATGCTGCTCTCGCTTTGTCTCTGCTCCACTGAAAACCCACAGATTCTTCTCCCTTCTTCTTTCTCGCAATCATTTGCTTGCCAGAGTGGTTTTCTGCACATCAATATTACCCCTGGCATATTCCCTTCGTCTGAGAGAATCCCTTAAAGCCCATGTTGAAGTCATGTTATATCCTCTTTCATCTTTTCCGAATCAGCAGCACAGACCGAGTGTTTCTGAGACCGAAATTCAAATCCTGCATCTTGATATGTTCCATGGCACTATGCATGAGCCAGAGATACTGTATCTTCACACAATGAGATGCTCTTCGTTCAGAAGTTAATTTACTCGTGGAGAGACGAGCTGAGCACACAGTTCAAATGTAACTCGTTTTGACCAATCAGAATACAGTTTTTTTTTTTTTTATCTTCTCAACTATGCAGAGTCTCAGCCTTGGATTCTTGTTCTTGGCTGGCAGGTGAGGAACCTGATGTATTCTTCTGCTGTTGTATCTCAGGGGTTTGTTGTTTTGGGCCACAATAGTGATGGAAATAAATGTTTACTCCATAGAACAGAAGAATTCAATACATTTTGCTGTGTCGGCTGTGAGGACATGGAGCTCGGTTTGTGATCATCATCGTCGTAGTTCCAGGAAAGAGAAATTGTAATACTAGTGCACACAGGGATGCAAATCATGTGCTTGAATACCTGAATAATAATGCTCATAATGTCTCTACATATTATTTCCATATATTGTAATATCGTGTTACAAGATATAACCGTAAATAATAATGTCACAATACTGACAAAACCTCGTCATGATGATGGAGTTTATAATGCTGAACAGGATGGGGTTAAAAAATATTACACTCCAGTCTTAGTTCATTTCTCAATGCAATTCAATTTAAGATCAATATCATTTTGCCAGCATTTGCCCTCAGGAGTAATAATGCATTATACAGTGCACTAATACACACTTTTCTTCTTCAGTCTGACGAATGACCACGGACGTTGGCGCATCGTCGCCACACAGAGTGAGAAGGAACAAATTTGTCTGATATTACGCACTGAATATTAAATTCCCAATTATCAAACAAACGGCTAAATATATAAAATGAATGAAGGGGGCAGTGAGTCATGGCTGCTCGTGCCATCTCGCTCAAAACCTTCCAGCGACTCATTACACACACTGCATTAATCAAGAACAATTTTGCCCACAACTGGTTTAGAAGCATTCAGTCAAAACCATTTCCACAATGAGTGATTTGAGCCGAGTGTAATATTGCTTTGGGAAGACGTAGTGCACACTCGGAACCTTAATATGATTTTTATACTTTTATACTTAATATAAGTTATTTTTGCTTAGTTCAGCTATTACAGGAGAAATGTGAAAAACATTTTTACATTGCTAATGAAAATATATCTGACACCCCCTGCTACAGGAATGAAGGAAATCAAAAAATATAAATCTCAAAGTAAACAATGCACAAACCTCGGACCTTCAACTCTCATGTGACACAAGAGCAGAAAGCAGAGATGCAGATGTTATTATTTTATTCACAGTTTTGATGTTTGCTAGGTTTACTCTGACTCATGACTATGCGCTAACTCTCTAGGCTACGCTAGCACATTTAAGACTAGAACATGGCTTTAATTTCCCCCATGATTGACCCTTTATACACAAAGAGCAGAAATGTAGACACTGAAATGATAGAAAACCTGATTCATGTATGTAGATTGTATTTGCATTAACTTTATTAGGAACCCGAACACGAATTCAATTTTCCATGGATTTAATAGAAATTCTTTGCGTAAATAATGATAACGTTTGTGGGGGTTTTGTTTTAATTACTTTCAAATGGGTAAAAAGTTTGAATTGTAATAATCTAAACTGTTTGCCTTTTTTTACTTTTTGGTTCTCTGAGCTGCAGGTTCCAGAATTTGGTCTAAGTGAAATGTAGATTAGAAAACATGCATTAAAAATGTACATATGCAGTGAAATCATTCTCATGAATGCGCACATTTTAAGCGAAATATGTATTTGTGGGTTTTTCTATTTTTGGCATGAGGGTCCTTCTGACATTCCATTTTCACGTCTAAACTGATATATTTATGCACGACTGAGAAAGTAATAGAAACCATTGAGTTTAAAATTGCACTCTTTCTTTTCGCTCTACAATAGACAGAAAAAAAGCTTCTCCAGGTATATTTGCAGAACGTCAATCAGATACAGTGGGAGGAACTTTGGAAGAAACGCTGCATGTTTCAAAAATCTGACTAAAGAGCTCAGAAACCTGATTCACACTGCCGCATTCACACTGCTGTCATGTCTGTATTTCTACCTGCTGTAACAAGATTAATTTTTGCTGTGTTGCAGAAGGTTGAATTTTTTATTTCTTTTTCACGTGGGCATGAGGTTCAATCATGCAATAAAAAACTGGACAGTTTGTTCCACAAGTACAAAAGAAGCCTGTAGGTAAAAAACCCATAATGAGAGGCCATGAGGAATAAAACCCATCTGTTCTGTCACACCAGATATGGATTCCACTGGTCATGAGATGTTTTACAGATTCTTATGCGGAGGATTTTTTCTGCTTTTTTTCTTTCTAAATTCATCTTCCACTAAATTTATATGTTTTCCCTGAAAACTTGAAACCGAGTCTATTCTCATCAAACTTAAAGAATATTTCTATATATTTCTGTTTTATTAATAAATATCAGATGAATATCTTCAGTAATTCAAGGACAACCTTGAGCTAATTCAATGTATTGAGCTCAGTATAACAGTATAACACTATTATAACCAAGATAGAAAAACTCATAACATATAAATTCAACTACATTTTGCCTTATAAAAGCTGCAGAAAGGCTTCAGGTTGATTTCACACACCATTCCTTTTTTCAGTAGTTAGTTATTACAAATTGGTATTCATGATATTCATAATTGAAAGATTGAAGGTCATTTGCAAAGGAATGTGAGTGAAAGGATTGACAGCTGGTCAGAATGAAAAGAAAAGCATGAGCATGATATTTATAATGAGTTTTTGGAAAGTAAATAATACAAAGTTGTAATTTTTAATTAACTTCCCTAAAATCTATTTTGTTTTCTATAAGAACAATTACTTAAACCTCTTCAAAGCACTCAAGTTCTAATGCTACTTCAAAATAGAATTAAAGTAGCTTCTAATATGTTCCGTATCGGGGAAATATGCTAATGTGTGTCGACTGTAACAGAAATTCCCCTCCCTCCTGTTCACCAAGTCCTCCAGAATTTGTCCTGCTCACAAACCACCCTCTAACAAACATCATGCAAATCTGTGAGAAGAGAAGAGAAGAAAGCAGCACTGAATGTGGTTGTACCTTTCGCTCCAGTGACACTGACTCACACTGCCTTAATTGTAAAGATGCTAATTAAAGTCAAGATGTTTTAACTTCTTCCGGTTCCTCTGCTGCTGTTGTGCTTTTCTTTTCACACATGCCTAAAGGTTCTCTAGATGCCTGCTGTTTGATATGTGTGCTCAGACTTAGTCCTGATCTTCTCTCTGAATGTCAAACTTCACCTTTTTTTTTAAATCAACTGCCAGGATGTGAGGATTAGTGTCATGTAATGTGAGCAGAAGTGATGCACTCATTTATACCATTATGGAGTATTAATACTGAGCGGTTTTCTTACTGCAGTTAGTGTTTGAATCTTAAAAACCTCTCATTATCTTTAAACATGCCAAAGTTCTGATTAGTGTAGCGGCCTTCGAGATTTTCTAGATTAGTAAATACTTTGAAAAGTCCAGAGGCAGGTTTCTGAACAGTTTAGTCCTCTAGGGCACGTGGGCAAAACAAGATCAAACACTAATTTAAACAAACAATCGAAACAATTAAGTAACAAAGTAACACTCGGGGGATCAAAAGCTCGATAACCATCAAAGGATAAGAGTTACAGTGTAGAGTGTATTTAACGTGTAGAGTTACAGTGTAGAGTGTATTTAACGTAGAGTTACAGTGTAGAGTGTATTTAACGTGTAGAGTTACAGTGTAGAGTGTATTTAACGTGTAGAGTTACAGTGTAGAGTGTATTTAACGTGTAGAGTTACAGTGTAGAGTGTATTTAATGTGTAGAGTTACAGTGTAGAGTGTATTTAACGTGTAGAGTTACAGTGTAGAGTGTATTTAATGTAGAGTTACAGTGTAGAGTGTATTTAATGTGTAGAGTTACAGTGTAGAGTGTATTTAATGTAGAGTTACAGTGTAGAGTGTATTTAATGTGTAGAGTTCAGTGTAGAGTGTATTTAATGTGTAGAGTTACAGTGTAGAGTGTATTTAATGTGTAGAGTTACAGTGTAGAGTGTATTTAATGTAGAGTTCAGTGTAGAGTGTATTTAATGTGTAGAGTTCAGTGTAGAGTGTATTTAATGTGTAGAGTTACAGTGTAGAGTGTATTTAATGTGTAGAGTTACAGTGTAGAGTGTATTTAATGTGTAGAGTTCAGTGTAGAGTGTATTTAATGTGTAGAGTTCAGTGTAGAGTGTATTTAATGTGTAGAGTTACAGTGTAGAGTGTATTTAATGTGTAGAGTTACAGTGTAGAGTGTATTTAATGTGTAGAGTTCAGTGTAGAGTGTATTTAATGTGTAGAGTTCAGTGTAGAGTGTATTTAATGTGTAGAGTTACAGTGTAGAGTGTATTTAATGTGTAGAGTTACAGTGTAGAGTGTATTTAATGTGTAGAGTTACAGTGTAGAGTGTATTTAATGTGTAGAGTTCAGTGTAGAGTGTATTTAATGTAGAGTTCAGTGTAGAGTGTATTTAATGTGTAGAGTTACAGTGTAGAGTGTATTTAACGTAGAGTTACAGTGTAGAGTGTATTTAATGTGTAGAGTTCAGTGTAGAGTGTATTTAATGTGTAGAGTTACAGTGTAGAGTGTATTTAATGTGTAGAGTTACAGTGTAGAGTGTATTTAATGTGTAGAGTTACAGTGTAGAGTGTATTTAATGTGTAGAGTTACAGTGTAGAGTGTATTAGTTAATGGAGCCTTTGTATCTACAGTAGATTAATAAATCCTTTTGAAAGGAAGACCAGAAGCAGATTAGTCTCCTGGGGTACGAGGGGAAAACAAGAACAAACACAGGAGCAGAAACAAATGAGTAACAATGTAACACTCAGGGATTCAAAGCCTCGGTGACCATCAAAGGAAAATCGCTACAGCGAGTGTATTACTTTACGCCATCTTTCTAAATAGTCCTTTTATAGTGTGTGTGTGTGTGTGTGTGTGTGTGTGTGTGTGTGTGTAACTGAACACACCTGAGAAGTGAAGATTCTACCAGAGATCTGATCATCAGAGTGGAGATGATGAACTCATATAAAAATAAAAAGAACTGCAGTAGAGGATCCAGTCGTTTAGAACGAGAAGCTGATCACTGGGTATTTAATGATCCTGATCTTTATATATTTATTTGATTATTTTATGCTCCTGACTGGTTTCTATTTTTTCTTTTGAGTCATTCAATTCCACTTTTTCGTTTCCTTTTCATTTGTATGATTCCTCACGCCTTGGGTTATTCTCACAACCAGCAAACAAACATTTTCTTTTTTCTGCTGACTCCATCTGGTGAGCTGGTGATGTATTAATGACGTGGCTTCTGAATAAGATTACAGTGCCAATGTTACAAAGCCACAAACGAATGCCCCACAACCACCACTACCCTCCATCTGGCCACGCAATTAGACCTTTTCCCAGATTTTACTTCATCACATCAAGCAAGCTGCATGTTTTGACTTAATATGTGGAAAGAATTATTGAATATACACACTAGATTTATGAAAAATAAACAATATGGGCATTAATATGGTGTTATTCCACCTGTTACTGTTCGAACAGTTCCACTAGATGTTGGATAGTGACTGTGGGGTTTGGAAAGAGTTGTGCATTGGTGTGCAGCTGAATAAACATAATGTTCCAGAACTTCTCACTGATGAGTGGTTGAGGTCAGTGTTTTGTGCAGGACACTCCTGGTGTTCCTCTACAGTTTTAGTAATTCATGTGTTAATGGATCTGAAATAATAAATACACTGAAATAATAAACAGCACAACAATATCCATTTATCCGTCTAATGATATCTGACTATTTTCCATGCCACTTATGCAGAGTCACATGAAGCCCGAAAACGCTGGGCACACGGGCACGTTGCCCATCGAATGATACAACTGCACGCTCACACACACTCACACGCCACTGAAATGCTAATCTGCTGATGACACGTGTGCAGGAGGGAACCAGAATACCCAGAGGAAACCCCCAAAGCACTTACTAATGCAACACACACAGGACAGAGGTGGAATTCAAACTCCCAATCCTGGAGATGTGAGGCTACTAATCCCCCAAACACTAAACCCCAAAACACAATATAGTACATCGAAAAAAATACTGACTTGGCGGTTGTGTCTGTTTTATCTCACAAACATGAATAAAAAAACCCAGTAATAAGGATGAGATGAAGAATAAAGGAGTTTGCACAACATTGAAGAGCATCACTGAACAAACAAAAATATAATTAAATGATTAATGCTTACCCGCTGTCACTAACAAACGCTTCATATTGCTTTATATTTCATGGAGTTTTCACTCCATCCTGAAACATTAAAACACAGCCATGCTCCGGTGACACCTGAATAATTACCTCCTGCTATTACTGATTGTACTGCCTAATCACTGGGCTATAACTTTGCATAGTTTGTAATATGAATATTTGTAATTAGTTGCGCTGATTTGTGTAAGATTCCAACTGTATAATTTCCCTTGGGATCAATCTATCAAGGCTAATTCCTGAGGGCTGGAAATTCTGCAGTTTAATAGCAGGGTATAACATAAAAAATATGAAATAAATAATAAATAAATATATAAATATATAAATCAGTTCCCCAAACATATGATGTGTAATTTCTTTTGAGAGTAATTGCTGGAGACAGCTATTTAAACTCCAATGAAATGAAACTTTAACTGGCAAAGACTCTTGGACTCTTGTGGATTATCAGGATGAATATCTCGTATGTTTCAAAGCCCACAGCGTGGTAGAAATGCTGCGAGTCTCAGCTCTGAGAGAAAGAGAACATAACAGAAGGAACCTCTATGGAAAAAGATGAGAGGGAGTGATAGAGGCTAAAAGACTTGGAGCATTGCTTCTGAAGGAAAACATGAAGAGGAAGCCTCCTCTGCTTCTGCCCCAAAACAGTCAAATCATTCACATTGAACGGGTTCTTCAGAACATAGCCACCACTCTGGTACTGATATTCATGAATCATTTCAGCACCGGGGAGTCTGGAGCTTATTTTCTAATATGATAAACCAGAGATGGACCACAGGGGAGGAACACTTAAATGTGTGCGAGAGGAGAATTACAGTGTTGACACTTTCGAAAGATTGACATCTTCCAACTTCATTCCAAAAGGTGTATGATTAGAAAGAAAATGCACACAGAGGGAATCACTAATGAACATCATGGTGTGGCTTTTCTTTCGTTCTGAATAGAACAAGGTCAAAGAGTGTAATGCCTGTGGAAATAAAGGTGTAATTCCTTTTTCCAGAACAAACCATTGCTTTGTTTACACACTGGAATGGTGTTTAAGTCATGCTGATATGAATAGATAATAAAAGCATGTGTAAAACCCATTACTGAGTGAGTTACTTTATAAATGACAATGTTTAGAAATAAATAATTCAGAATTCAATCAGAAACAGGTGTAAACAGCATAGATAACTGAATATCCTGCATTCTTCTCAAACTCGTTTCCCATTTCAGAGACACACTGTGACTTTTCATCCCCTTTTTCCTGTAATAGAGGATCTTCATCCTCAAGTAATAAGATGGGAAAAGACTTTCGGTGAGAATGACAGTGACCCGGACCATTCACTGGAAACTTCGATGTGTGTTTTATAGATGTTTAAAGTGTCAAAAAAACTACTGGAAATATATATTTTTTTAAGCTAAAAATGTGATTTTGGTATATTTAGAGAATTTATTCACTGTGTGGAGGAGGAGAGACTGATAGGCAGGGTTGCCAGGTTCACCTGCAAAATGCATCGTTCTTGATTTACTGTCAGAACTGTCTAAATACTTGGGAATATAATTAGAAAGGAAAACATTTTAGAGATTGCACGAAGGATGGGATTAGGCAGTGTAGTCTATAATTTAGCGGCTTTATAAGAATTTGTGTGCATTTTTATAAAATAAAAACCAACAAAAAAGATCTGGCAACCCTGCTGCCCACTGCTGTGTGTCTGCCAGAACCTGACATTAGGGTCAGTCGTATGAATATAAAAATATTTGTTCCTACATCGTTTAACCTTATTAATCTCCATATACTCGCTCTGCCGTTGCCTTCTGCTTCAGGAATAAAATATCAGATTGAATGGTGAGATCTAAAATAGTGATGTGTCTCTCTCACATTAGGCCAAATGAGACTCATTGTTATTCATGCGAATCATATAGACCTTATCCATAAAAGCTTCGTGATGGAGATCTCTCCCCAAGGTGAGAACAAGATCATCAGGGGCCAAAAACTGAAAAAAGAAAGAAAGAAAGAAAGAAAGAAAGAAAGAAAGAAAGAAAGAAAGAAAGAAAGAAAGAAAGAAAATCATGTGTACAGTACTGACGTATGGTGCTTTTACTTGGCGAATGTAAAACGTAATCAGTTCTGATGGTGACACTGTGGAACAGTATAATACATCACATCTCTCATGTGCTATCATAATGCCCTCGAAGCAAAGCTAAAAAAGAAGCTGCACACGAGATGAATAGAAGTCACATTCTGCTCCTATATACTCATTAATCTCATCTGCATCACAGCAAAAGAGCAGAATCTTCTCCAAATGCTCTGAACTCACTGAGGCCTCTCTCGAACACACCTGGAGTGAAATCAGAGTGCTATACCCCCCCTTCAATTTCAGCTCATCTCCTCTAATAGTGTGCCAGAGCCACTTCAGAACCACAAGCCTGTACTGATGGTAGTGGTCTCAAGACAGAAAGAGGGCTGGGAGAGAATTACCAGCTCTCCGCTATCTCTCGCAGAAAAAAAGCTTCAGCAGACTGAAGCTTGATGCATGTGAGATGAAATGGCACAAAAGCCAGATCGTCATGGGAGTCCGTTCCCCTCTGTGTCACTAATGAGAGGAGGAAGAGTCCAGCAAATCACTGAGTGTCTGGATGGATGGATGTGGACTCAGAGGCTGAAAGGGAATGATTTAAAGGTGATAAGGGACTTCATAACATGGTCCAATGGGGAGATTCACAATGGAAGGCACAATGCATATAAACAATTAATGCTCTTTGTCCAGCAGATGTTCCACACCCACATACACTTGTTTACTTGTTTATATTTTTTCATTACAAACACAAAATGCACCACAAAACCCTTAGATATTCAAAAGATACCAACAAGTGAAGGACTTCTCCAGAACTAAGATTGTGTGTAGACCTCTAGTTTACAGCATTCAGATAGGATGAAGGGATTTATTTTGTAAAAGGTAGACGAATTACATTTGCATTATTGAAGTATTGGAAACACATCTACAGCCTGAAGATCCATAAAGTCGCTGAGCAACTCAAGAACTTTGAGGGTGGATTCGGACTGTAATTAATATCACCAGTCTACTACAATAGTTTCATAAACAGTTCTGCATTTAAGCACATGTTACTACACACCTCAATATCAGAACTGTAACGATGGACATTTGGTGATGTGGATGAGGATGAGGGTTCCTTTCGATGTTTCTTTCTCATGAAGTCTCAGGGAGTTTTTCCTTCACCACAGTCACCGCCGACTCACACATCAGGGATAAACTGACAATTATAAGGAACACTAAACTTACACATTCTTTTAAACAAGTTTATATCCACATTAGCTGCTTTGAGACCATGTCCACTCTGTCCTGCAGTAATAATCCATGTATATTTGCAGGTGCACTTGATGTTCTGCACTACAGATAAAACTAGAATTCCAAAAAAAATAATTGAATAATGAAACATCTTGAACAAATTATGGGTTTCAGATGAAACCATGAGATTTAACACTAAGCAGGTGTTTCTGATCTTTGACGAGTCGATTGCTCCGTCTGCCACACATCCTGCTTGCTAGACAAAATTATAAAGAATGAGAGAAGAAGCCTTTCCAGCACCACGCCCTTCACAAAAAGGCCAGCTCATCGATTTATTCTCATCTATTGTGCCAGGTAGCTATTGCCCTTCGGGAGCAGGTAATTGGCGACTGTGCTGTAAGCATTGCTATAGTTAGCAGAATCGAGTCTTCGCTGGCACATCAATGGAATTCACTCTTAAACCTTCTGCAAATACAAAACCAGAGAAGATTTAAAGTTATTCTTGGACTATCTCCATGCCGTGCAGTGACATTCATCTGAACAGGTTTGATTTGTGGAAAAAAGAAATTACAAAGCAGTTCTGAATCTCCTCGAGCCTGAAAATGAAGTTCTAGCAGACAAACTCTTTATTATTGAATGGCAAGTAACTGTTAAAGGACTGATCATCTCAGAGCTTCTGCAGGGATGTGACAGAGTGAACTGTCCCTATGGTCGGCATGACAATACACACACACACGCACAACACTTTCACTTCTCCTTTGGTTCTTGCTACAGCGCTGTGGGTGCACACGCACCCACAGCTAGCTCGCCGCCGCAAACACCCACACACACTCACTTCATTCTTTCATCTCTCATCCCGGACAATGAGCGCACATTCAAGAAGGGATGGCCGAGGTGTTTCGGCAGTTTATGCACGCACAGGAGCAGCAAGAGCAACGCTACCTCCAAGCGCTGCAGACTCTGCAGGTGACCATGCAGCAAGCCATCCAACCAGCTTCTTCATCACTGGGCCTGGAGAGCCCACGAATGGAGCTGCCCACACCAGCACCCCGGAGAATTAGCCTGTCCCCAAGGGTCCCGCACACTCCAACAGTAAGCCCACAACTGGAGCTTCCTGCACCAGCTCCCCGTGGAAGTGCTACCGCACTGAGGGTCCAGAGCACACCGACGCCCACCAGTCAGCCAATGCTCAGAACCGAGCCCAAGTTGCCAAGCTTCCAGCATGGGAAGACATTGAGAACTATCTGCACCGGTTCGAGTGGCTCGCCAGAACCTGGAAGTGGCCGGAGGACGAGTGGAGCTACCAGCTGGTTCCGCTGTTGACCGGGCAAGCACTGGAGGCCTACCTGGCGATGGATGAAGACCAAGCAGTGGTCTACAGTGAGCTGAAGAAGGCGCTGTTGGAGAAGTTTAATGTTTCTCCTGAAACCTATCGTCAGCGGTTTCGTGCGACTACAACCCCAGTCGCAGAGACTCCCTCAGAGACGTATAATCGGCTGAGGCACCTGTATCGCCGTTGGGTGCGGCCGGAACTACACACCAAGGAGGAGATTGGGAGATGGTCATCCTGGAGCAGTTTCTCCGTGTCCTGCCATACGAGATCAGGATATGGGTAAAGGAACGGGAGCCGAGAACTGGGCTAGCTGCTGCCAAACTTGCCCAGCAGTATCGGGCGCTCACCAGGAGAGTCGTCGTTTCCAACTGGTGAAAGGTGACCAGAAGAGTTCTACCAGTGGATGGAGCGCTGGAGAATCTCGCCGCCACCTTCAAGCCAGCAAGGGGGACAAAGACACCAGAGAACCGAAACTCATCTGCTACTATTGCCAACAGCCAGGACACAAAGCAACTGTGTGCCCAGCAAGAAAGGCCAAGCTGACGGGGTTCTGTTATGTCCCAAGGAAGGAGGACAGTACAGTGAATTGTATCGGGAACCCCGACTCGTTCCAGTGACCGTGAATGGGAAGGAGTTGAAGGCTTTGTTGGACACTGGGAGTTAGTGTTTGAATCTTAAAACCTCTCATTATCTTTAAACATGCCAAAGTTCTGATTAGTGTAGCGGCCTTGAGATTTTCTAGATTAGTAAATACTTTGAAAAGTCCAGAGGCAGGTTTCTGAACAGTTTAGTCCTCTAGGGCACGTGGGCAAAACAAGATCAAACACTAATTTAAACAAACAATCGAAACAATTAAGTAACAAAGTAACACTCGGGGGATCAAAAGCTCGATAACCATCAAAGGATAAGAGTTACAGTGTAGAGTGTATTTAATGTGTAGAGTTACAGTGTAGAGTGTATTTAACGTGTAGAGTTACAGTGTAGAGTGTATTTAACGTAGAGTTACAGTGTAGAGTGTATTTAACGTGTAGAGTTACAGTGTAGAGTGTATTTAATGTGTAGAGTTACAGTGTAGAGTGTATTTAATGTGTAGAGTTACAGTGTAGAGTGTATTTAATGTGTAGAGTTACAGTGTAGAGTGTATTTAATGTGTAGAGTGTAGTGTAGAGTGTATTTAATGTGTAGAGTGTAGTGTAGAGTGTATTTAATGTGTAGAGTTACAGTGTAGAGTGTATTTAATGTGTAGAGTTACAGTGTAGAGTGTATTTAATGTAGAGTTAGTGTAGAGTGTATTTAATGTGTAGAGTTACAGTGTAGAGTGTATTTAATGTGTAGAGTTACAGTGTAGAGTGAATTTAATGTGTAGAGTTACAGTGTAGAGTGTATTTAACGTGTAGAGTTACAGTGTAGAGTGTATTTAACGTGTAGAGTTACAGTGTAGAGTGTATTTAACGTGTAGAGTTACAGTGTAGAGTGTATTTAACGTGTAGAGTTACAGTGTAGAGTGTATTTAACGTGTAGAGTTACAGTGTAGAGTGTATAATGTGTAGAGTTACAGTGTAGAGTGTATTTAACGTGTAGAGTTACAGTGTAGAGTGTATTTAACGTGTAGAGTGTATTTAACGTGTAGAGTTAGTGTAGAGTGTATTTAATGTGTAGAGTGTAGTGTAGAGTGTATTTAACATGTAGAGTTACAGTGTAGAGTGTATTTAACGTGTAGAGTTACAGTGTAGAGTGTATTTAATGTGTAGAGTTACAGTGTAGAGTGTATTTAACGTGTAGAGTGTAGTGTAGAGTGTATTTAACGTGTAGAGTGTAGTGTAGAGTGTATTTAATGTGTAGAGTTCAGTGTAGAGTGTATTTAATGTGTAGAGTTACAGTGTAGAGTGTATTTAATGTGTAGAGTTACAGTGTAGAGTGTATTTAATGTGTAGAGTGTAGTGTAGAGTGTATTTAATGTAGAGTTACAGTGTAGAGTGAATTTAATGTGTAGAGTTACAGTGTAGAGTGTATAATGTGTAGAGTTACAGTGTAGAGTGTATTTAACGTGTAGAGTTACAGTGTAGAGTGTATAATGTGTAGAGTTACAGTGTAGAGTGTATTTAACGTAGAGTTACAGTGTAGAGTGTATTTAACGTGTAGAGTGTATTTAACGTGTAGAGTTAGTGTAGAGTGTATTTAATGTAGAGTGTAGTGTAGAGTGTATTTAACATGTAGAGTTACAGTGTAGAGTGTATTTAACGTGTAGAGTTACAGTGTAGAGTGTATAATGTGTAGAGTTACAGTGTAGAGTGTATTTAACGGTAGAGTTACAGTGTAGAGTGTATTTAATGTGTAGAGTTACAGTGTAGAGTGTATTTAACGTAGAGTGTAGTGTAAAGTGTATTTAACGTAGAGTTACAGTGTAGAGTGTATTTAACGTGTAGAGTTACAGTGTAGAGTGTATTTAACGTGTAGAGTTACAGTGTAGAGTGTATTTAACGTGTAGAGTTACAGTGTAGAGTGTATTTAACGTGTAGAGTGTAGTGTAGAGTGTATTTAACGTAGAGTTACAGTGTAGAGTGTATTTAACGTGTAGAGTTACAGTGTAGAGTGTATTTAACGTGTAGAGTTACAGTGTAGAGTGTATTTAACGTGTAGAGTGTAGTGTAGAGTGTATTTAACGTGTAGAGTTACAGTGTAGAGTGTATTTAACGTGTAGAGTTACAGTGTAGAGTGTATTTAACGTGTAGAGTGTAGTGTAGAGTGTATTTAACGTAGAGTTACAGTGTAGAGTGTATTTAACGTGTAGAGTTACAGTGTAGAGTGTATTTAACGTAGAGTTACAGTGTAGAGTGTATTTAACGTGTAGAGTGTAGTGTAGAGTGTATTTAACGTGTAGAGTTACAGTGTAGAGTGTATTTAACGTGTAGAGTTACAGTGTAGAGTGTATTTAACGTGTAGAGTGTAGTGTAGAGTGTATTTAACGTGTAGAGTTACAGTGTAGAGTGTATTTAACGTGTAGAGTTACAGTGTAGAGTGTATTTAATGTGTAGAGTGTAGTGTAGAGTGTATTTAACGTGTAGAGTTACAGTGTAGAGTGTATTTAATGTGTAGAGTTACAGTGTAGAGTGTATTTAATGTGTAGAGTGTAGTGTAGAGTGTATTTAATGTAGAGTTACAGTGTAGAGTGTATTTAATGTGTAGAGTTACAGTGTAGAGTGTATTTAACGTGTAGAGTTACAGTGTAGAGTGTATTTAACGTGTAGAGTTAGTGTAGAGTGTATTTAACGTGTAGAGTGTATTTAACGTGTAGAGTGTAGTGTAGAGTGTATTTAACGTGTAGAGTTACAGTGTAGAGTGTATTTAACGTGTAGAGTTACAGTGTAGAGTGTATTTAATGTGTAGAGTTACAGTGTAGAGTGTATTTAATGTGTAGAGTTCAGTGTAGAGTGTATTTAATGTGTAGAGTTCAGTGTAGAGTGTATTTAATGTGTAGAGTTACAGTGTAGAGTGTATTTAACGTGTAGAGTTACAGTGTAGAGTGTATTTAACGTGTAGAGTGTAGTGTAGTGTATTTAACGTGTAGAGTGTAGTGTAGTGTATTTAACGTGTAGAGTTACAGTGTAGAGTGTATTTAACGTGTAGAGTTACAGTGTAGAGTGTATTTAACGTGAAGAGTTACAGTGTAGAGTGTATTTAATGTGTAGAGTTCAGTGTAGAGTGTACTTAATGTGTAGAGTTACAGTGTAGAGTGTATTTAATGTGTAGAGTTACAGTGTAGAGTGTATTTAATGTGTAGAGTTCAGTGTAGAGTGTATTTAATGTAGAGTTACAGTGTAGAGTGTATTTAATGTGTAGAGTTACAGTGTAGAGTGTATTTAATGTGTAGAGTTACAGTGTAGAGTGTATTTAATGTGTAGAGTTACAGTGTAGAGTGTATTTAATGTGTAGAGTTACAGTGTAGAGTGTATTAGTTAATGGAGCCTTTGTATCTACAGTAGATTAATAAATCCTTTTGAAAGGAAGACCAGAAGCAGATTAGTCTCCTGGGGTACGAGGGGAAAACAAGAACAAACACAGGAGCAGAAACAAATGAGTAACAATGTAACACTCAGGGATTCAAAGCCTCGGTGACCATCAAAGGAAAATCGCTACAGCGAGTGTATTACTACGCCATCTTTCTAAATAGTCCTTTTATAGTGTGTGTGTGTGTGTGTGTGTGTAACTGAACACACCTGAGAAGTGAAGATTCTACCAGAGATCTGATCATCAGAGTGAGATGATGAACTCATATAAAATAAAAGAACTGCAGTAGAGGATCCAGTCGTTTAGAACGAGAAGCTGATCACTGGGTATTTATTGATCCTGATCTTTATATATTTATTTGATTATTTTATGCTCCTGACTGGTTTCTATTTTTTCTTTTGAGTCATTCAATTCCACTTTTTCGTTTCCTTTTCATTTGTATGATTCCTCACGCCTTGGGTTATTCTCACAACCAGCAAACAAACATTTTCTTTTTTCTGCTGACTCCATCTGGTGAGCTGGTGATGTATTAATGACGTGGCTTCTGAATAAGATTACAGTGCCAATGTTACAAAGCCACAAACGAATGCCCCACAACCACCACTACCCTCCATCTGGCCACGCAATTAGACCTTTTCCCAGATTTTACTTCATCACATCAAGCAAGCTGCATGTTTTGACTTAATATGTGGAAAGAATTATTGAATATACACACTAGATTTATGAAAAATAAACAATATGGGCATTAATATGGTGTTATTCCACCTGTTACTGTTCGAACAGTTCCACTAGATGTTGGATAGTGACTGTGGGGTTTGGAAAGAGTTGTGCATTGGTGTGCAGCTGAATAAACATAATGTTCCAGAACTTCTCACTGATGTTCAGAGTGGTTGAGGTCAGTGTTCTGTGCAGGACACTCCTGGTGTTCCTCTACAGTTTTAGTAATTCATGTGTTAATGGATCTGAAATAATAAATACACTGAAATAATAAACAGCACAACAATATCCATTTATCCGTCTAATGATATCTGACTATTTTCCATGCCACTTATGCAGAGTCACATGAAGCCTGGAGCCTAAAAACGCTGGGCACACGGGCACGTTGCCCATCGAATGATACAACTGCACGCTCACACACACTCACACGCCACTGAAATGCTAATCTGCTGATGACACGTGTGCAGGAGGGAACCAGAATACCCAGAGGAAACCCCCAAAGCACTTACTAATGCAACACACACAGGACAGAGGTGGAATTCAAACTCCCAATCCTGGAGATGTGAGGCTACTAATCCCCCAAACACTAAACCCCAAAACACAATATAGTACATCGAAAAATACTGACTTGGCGGTTGTGTCTGTTTTATCTCACAAACATGAATAAAAAAACCCAGTAATAAGGATGAGATGAAGAATAAAGGAGTTTGCACAACATTGAAGAGCATCACTGAACAAACAATAAATAAATATATAAATATATAAATCAGTTCCCCAAACATATGATGTGTAATTTCTTTTGAGAGTAATTGCTGGAGACAGCTATTTAAACCCAATGAAATGAAACTTTAACTGGCAAAGACTCTTGGACTCTTGTGGATTATCAGGATGAATATCTCGTATGTTTCAAAGCCCACAGCGTGGTAGAAATGCTGCGAGTCTCAGCTCTGAGAGAAAGAGAACATAACAGAAGGAACCTCTATGGAAAAAGATGAGAGGGAGTGATAGAGGCTAAAAGACTTGGAGCATTGCTTCTGAAGGAAAACATGAAGAGGAAGCCTCCTCTGCTTCTGCCCCAAAACAGTCAAATCATTCACATTGAACGGGTTCTTCAGAACATAGCCACCACTCTGGTACTGATATTCATGAATCATTTCAGCACCGGGGAGTCTGGAGCTTATTTTCTAATATGATAAACCAGAGATGGACCACAGGGAGGAACACTTAAATGTGCGAGAGGAGAATTACAGTGTTGACACTTTCAAAGATTGACATCTTCCAACTTCATTCCAAAGGTGTATGATTAGAAAGAAAATGCACACAGAGGGAATCACTAATGAACATCATGGTGTGGCTTTTCTTTCGTTCTGAATAGAACAAGGTCAAAGAGTGTAATGCCTGTGGAAATAAAGGTGTAATTCCTTTTTCCAGAACAAACCATTGCTTTGTTTACACACTGAAATGGTGTTTAAGTCATGCTGATATGAATAGATAATAAAAGCATGTGTAAAACCCATTACTGAATGAGTTACTTTATAAATGACAATGTTTAGAAATAAATAATTCAGAATTCAATCAGAAACAGGTGTAAACAGCATAGATAACTAAATATCCTGCATTCTTCTCAAACTCGTTTCCCATTTCAGAGACACACTGTGACTTTTCATCCCCTTTTTCCTGTAATAGAGGATCTTCATCCTCAAGTAATAAGATGGGAAAAGACTTTCGGTGAGAATGACAGCTAAGACGTACGAGGTGAACGAAGTGACCCGGACCATTCACTGGAAACTTCGATGTGTGTTTTATAGATGTTTAAAGTGTCAAAAAACTACTGGAAATATATATTTTTTAAGCTAAAATGTGATTTTGGTATATTTAGAGAATTTATTCACTGTGGAGGAGGAGAGACTGATAGGCAGGGTTGCCAGGTTCACCTGCAAAATGCATCGTTCTTGATTTACTGTCAGAACTGTCTAAATACTTGGGAATATAATTAGAAAGGAAAACATTTTAGAGATTGCACGAAGGATGGGATTAGGCAGTGTAGTCTATAATTTAGCGGCTTTATAAGAATTTGTGTGCATTTTATAAAATAAAAACCAACAAAAAAGATCTGGCAACCCTGCTGCCCACTGCTGTGTGTCTGCCAGAACCTGACATTAGGGTCAGTCGTATGAATATAAAAATATTTGTTCCTACATCGTTTAACCTTATTAATCTCCATATACTCGCTCTGCCGTTGCCTTCTGCTTCAGGAATAAAATATCAGATTGAATGGTGAGATCTAAAATAGTGATGTGTCTCTCTCACATTAGGCCAAATGAGACTCATTGTTATTCATGCGAATCATATAGACCTTATCCATAAAAGCTTCGTGATGGAGATCTCTCCCAAGGTGAGAACAAGATCATCAGGGCCAAAACTGAAAAAGAAAGAAAGAAAGAAAGAAAGAAAGAAAGAAAGAAAGAAAGAAAGAAAGAAAGAAAGAAAATCATGTGTACAGTACTGACGTATGGTGCTTTTACTTGGCGAATGTAAAACGTAATCAGTTCTGATGGTGACACTGTGGAACAGTATAATACATCACATCTCTCATGTGCTATCATAATGCCCTCGAAGCAAAGCTAAAAAAGAAGCTGCACACGAGATGAATAGAAGTCACATTCTGCTCCTATATACTCATTAATCTCATCTGCATCACAGCAAAAGAGCAGAATCTTCTCCAAATGCTCTGAACTCACTGAGGCCTCTCTCGAACACACCTGGAGTGAAATCAGAGTGCTATACCCCCCCTTCAATTTCAGCTCATCTCCTCTAATAGTGTGCCAGAGCCACTTCAGAACCACAAGCCTGTACTCGATGGTAGTGGTCTCAAGACAGAAAGAGGGCTGGGGAGAGAATTACCAGCTCTCCGCTATCTCTCGCAGAAAAAAAGCCTCAGCAGACTGAAGCTTGATGCATGTGAGATGAAATGGCACAAAAGCCAGATCGTCATGGGAGTCCGTTCCCCTCTGTGTCACTAATGAGAGGAGGAAGAGTCCAGCAAATCACTGAGTGTCTGGATGGATGGATGTGGACTCAGAGGCTGAAAGGGAATGATTTAAAGGTGATAAGGGACTTCATAACATGGTCCAATGGGGAGATTCACAATGGAAGGCACAATGCATATAAACAATTAATGCTCTTTGTCCAGCAGATGTTCCACACCCACATACACTTGTTTACTTGTTTATATTTTTTCATTACAAACACAAAATGCACCACAAAACCCTTAGATATTCAAAAGATACCAACAAGTGAAGGACTTCTCCAGAACTAAGATTGTGTGTAGACCTCTAGTTTACAGCATTCAGATAGGATGAAGGGATTTATTTTGTAAAAGGTAGACGAATTACATTTGCATTATTGAAGTATTGGAAACACATCTACAGCCTGAAGATCCATAAAGTCGCTGAGCAACTCAAGAACTTTGAGGGTGGATTCGGACTGTAATTAATATCACCAGTCTACTACAATAGTTTCATAAACAGTTCTGCATTTAAGCACATGTTACTACACACCTCAATATCAGAACTGTAACGATGGACATTTGGTGATGTGGATGAGGATGAGGGTTCCTTTCGATGTTTCTTTCTCATGAAGTCTCAGGGAGTTTTTCCTTCACCACAGTCACCGCCAACTCACACATCAGGGATAAACTGACAATTATAAGGAACACTAAACTTACACATTCTTTTAAACAAGTTTATATCCACATTAGCTGCTTTGAGACCATGTCCACTCTGTCCTGCAGTAATAATCCATGTATATTTGCAGGTGCACTTGATGTTCTGCACTACAGATAAAACTAGAATTCCAAAAAAAATAATTGAATAATGAAACATCTTGAACAAATTATGGGTTTCAGATGAAACCATGAGATTTAACACTAAGCAGGTGTTTCTGATCTTTGACGAGTCGATTGCTCCGTCTGCCACACATCCTGCTTGCTAGACAAAATTATAAAGAATGAGAGAAGAAGCCTTTCCAGCACCACGCCCTTCACAAAAAGGCCAGCTCATCGATTTATTCTCATCTATTGTGCCAGGTAGCTATTGCCCTTCGGGAGCAGGTAATTGGCGACTGTGCTGTAAGCATTGCTATAGTTAGCAGAATCGAGTCTTCGCTGGCACATCAATGGGAATTCACTCTTAAACCTTCTGCAAATACAAAACCAGAGAAGATTTAAAGTTATTCTTGGACTATCTCCATGCCGTGCAGTGACATTCATCTGAACAGGTTTGATTTGTGGAAAAAAGAAATTACAAAGCAGTTCTGAATCTCCTCGAGCCTGAAAATGAAGTTCTAGCAGACAAACTCTTTATTATTGAATGGCAAGTAACTGTTAAAGGACTGATCATCTCAGAGCTTCTGCAGGGATGTGACAGAGTGAACTGTCCCTATGGTCGGCATGACAATACACACACACACACAACACTTTCACTTCTCCTTTGGTTCTTGCTACAGCGCTGTGGGTGCACACGCACCCACAGCTAGCTCGCCGCTCGCAAACACCCACACACACACTCACTTCATTCTTTCATCTCTCATCCCGGACAATGAGCGCACATTCGAAGAAGGGATGGCCGAGGTGTTTCGGCAGTTTATGCACGCACAGGAGCAGCAAGAGCAACGCTACCTCCAAGCGCTGCAGACTCTGCAGGTGACCATGCAGCAAGCCATCCAACCAGCTTCTTCATCACTGGGCCTGGAGAGCCCACGAATGGAGCTGCCCACACCAGCACCCCGGAGAATTAGCCTGTCCCCAAGGGTCCCGCACACTCCAACAGTAAGCCCACAACTGGAGCTTCCTGCACCAGCTCCCCGTGGAAGTGCTACCGCACTGAGGGTCCAGAGCACACCGACGCCCACCAGTCAGCCAATGCTCAGAACCGAGCCCAAGTTGCCAAGCTTCCAGCATGGGAAGACATTGAGAACTATCTGCATCGGTTCGAGTGGCTCGCCAGAACCTGGAAGTGGCCGGAGGACGAATGGAGCTACCAGCTGGTTCCGCTGTTGACCGGGCAAGCACTGGAGGCCTACCTGGCGATGGATGAAGACCAAGCAGTGGTCTACAGTGAGCTGAAGAAGGCGCTGTTGGAGAAGTTTAATGTTTCTCCTGAAACCTATCGTCAGCGGTTTCGATGCGACTACAACCCCAGTCGCAGAGACTCCTCAGAGACGTATAATCGGCTGAGGCACCTGTATCGCCGTTGGGTGCGGCCGAACTACACACCAAGGAGGAGATTGGGGAGATGGTCATCCTGGAGCAGTTTCTCCGTGTCCTGCCATACGAGATCAGGATATGGGTAAAGGCAGGAGCCGAGAACTGGGCTAGCTGCTGCCAAACTTGCCCAGCAGTATCGGAACGCCACCAGGAGAGTCGTCGTTTCCAACTGGTGAAAGGTGACCAGAAGAGTTCTACCAGTGGATGGAGCGCTGGAGAATCTCGCCACCTTCAAGCCAGCAAGGGGACAAAGACACCAGAGAACCGAAACTCATCTGCTACTATTGCCAACAGCCAGGACACAAAGCAACTGTGTGCCCAGCAAGAAAGGCCAAGCTGACGGGGTTCTGTTATGTCCCAAGGAAGGAGGACAGTACAGTGAATTGTATCGAACCCCGACTGCTCCAGTGACCGTGAATGGGAAGGAGTTGAAGGCTTTGTTGGACACTGGGAGTTCAATGTCACTGGTGAAGAGATGTCACGTGACCAGGGTGTCTTTCACGCAGCACACAAAGTTACAATGTGTGCGGAGAGGTGAAACAGTACCCCAAACCGAGGTGAATGTGTCCATAAACGGGCAGACATACCTACTCACTGTGGCTGTTGTGGAAACCCTACCGGCAGATGTTATTTTGGGACGTGATGTACCGGTATTACCCGAACTGGTACAAGCAAACTGGGAGGAAGAGCGAGCGAGATCCAACGTCCAGCTAGCCTGTCCAGTCGCCACCGGGCCCAAGCTAAGATGGGACTGCAGCCATTGCCTGACATGGACAGTAGCTTGTTGCAGGGCGGGACCAAGGGGCCCAGAAAATCACGCCGCCAACGCCGGCTGGAGAAAGGACTCGGTACCCCAGTGCCGGAGATTAAAACCGGCGACTGGAGGTCAGTGGATGGACTGTACCGGTGAACATCGTGGAGCTGCAGCGTGCAGACGAGTCGCTAACCCCTTTGTTTGAGAAAGCGAGGCAAGGCAAGCAAGCGGACGTGTGGGGAGCAGTACGTCATTAACAACAATATACTGTATATGCAAGCCTCAGACATAACCAGGTTGGTGGTGCCGAGATGTTGTCGCCTGGTGCTGCATCTAGCACATACAGTTCCCTGGGCGGGACATCTGGCTCTGCAGAAGACCCACGCACGTATCAGCTCACGATTCGTCTGGCCGGCGTTGTACACGGATGTACAGAAGTACTGCACCACATGCCCCACCTGTCAGCAGACCAGTGCTGTGCGACGACGAGACAGGGCCCCTCTACAACCATTGCCTGTAATCTCCGTTCCATTCCAACGCATCGCTATGGACATAGTAGGGCCACTGGAAAAGAGCAGTACAGGATATCAGTATATCCTCGTCATCAGCGACTATGCCACTAGGTACCCAGAGGCGTTTCCTCTCCGCTCCATCACCACCCCGAAGATAATAAATGCTCTCATCCAGCTGTTTTCTCGGGTGGGAATCCCAGAAGAGATCCTCACGGACCAAGGGACCAACTTCACCTCAGGACTGATGAAACAGTTACACCGACAGCTGGGGATCACCGCTATCAAGACCAGTCCATACCACCCGCAGACAGATGGACTGGTGGAGCGTTTTAATAAAACGCTCAAAGGCATGCTGCGGAAGTTTGTGTCGGATACTGGAAGGGACTGGGACAAATGGCTACATTTCTTGCTGTTTGCCTACCGGGAGGTGCCACAAGCATCGACTGGCTTCTCACCCTTCGAGCTCCTGTACGGTTGGCAGGTCCAAGGACCTCTGGATCTCCTCCGGAGAAACTGGGAGGACCCTTGTTCAGGAAATAAGGCTGAAAAGGGCATAGTCCAGTACATCCTAGAGATGAGGGATCGTTTGGAAAACTACAGGAAGCTGGCAGCGGAGAACCTCCAAAAGGCGCAAAAGTACCAGAAGACGTGGTATGACCAGCAAGCCTGTAGCAGAGATCTACGACCAGGACAGAAAGTACTGTTGTTGCTGCCCATGTCCACAAGTAAGCTCCTTATGAAGTGGCAGGGGCCCTACAGTGTGGTAAGGCGGATGGGGCAGACATCGTACGAGATCTATCATCCTGACAAAGGCAAGGCAAAGCAACGTACCATATTAACCTGCTGAAGGAGTGGAAAGAGCCTCCCAGCGAAAAGGCAGACCCGGTACTGCTCATTCAGAAGGTGGAGGAAGATCGGGAGGAGGATCATCCGGAACCAAAGGCTAGCGGACAGACACAGCCAGCAGAGGTAGACCTCGGACACCTGGAGGCACCCAAACAGGCTGAGCTGCAAACGCTCTTTGGTCGATACCCGGCGTTGTTTCGTCAGAGGCCTGGACGGACCAACCTGGTACACCACAAGATCCGCCTGACCAATACAACCCCATCTCGACAGAGACCGTATCGGGTGCCTGAGAGGCTGGTGGCACCACTGAAGGCAGAAGTTAGACGATGCTGGAGATGGGAGTAATCGAGCCGTCAAGCAGTGAATGGAGTAGTCCGGTGGTCATCGCATCAAGAAGGACACCACCCTCCGTGATCTGCATTGACTTCCGCCGATTAAACTCCCAGTCCCAGTTCGACGCTGCACCGATGCCACGCATTGATGACCTGCTGGAAAAGATCGGGGGAGCCAAGTACGTGACCACATTAGACCTGTGTAAGGGATATTGGCAGGTGCCTCTGGAAAAGACGTCCAGACCTTACACAGCGTTCAGGACCCCACTTGGACTGTTCCAGTTCACGGTTCTTCCCTTCGGCCTACATGGGGCACCAGCAACATTCCAGAGGTTGATGGACCAAGTGCTGCAAGGCGGGAAGAATGGTCGGCGTATCTGGACGATGTGGTGGTTCACAGCGAGACCTGGGCTGATCACCTTAACCACCTCGAACAGACCCTGAGGAGGATCCAGGAGGCGGGCCTGACACTGAACGTGGTTAAATGTGGGTGGGCCAAGGCTGAGGCAGACTACCTGGGTTACCGCTTGGGTGACGGAGAGCTGAGGCCGCAAGTGGACAAGGTAGAAGCTATTCGCAACAGCCCGAGGCCTACAACTAAGAAGGAGGTCAGGTCCTTCTTAGGACTGGTGGGATGGTACCGCGGTTCATCCCAAATTTCTCCACCACTGCAGGACCGCTGACCAACCTGCTGGGAAAGGCGGTGAAGAACCCTATAAGGTGGACTGACGACTGTGAGACAGCCGTCACACTGAAGGAAAGAATGTGTGCAGAGCCTGTCCCACGCAGTCCAGACTTCACAAAGCGGTTCACCGTCCAGGTTGATGCATCTGCGGTGGGCATTGGAGCAGTCTTGACCCAGGGTGAGGAAGGCAACCAGAGACCAGTCGCCTTTCTGAGTCGGAAACTGCTGCCACGTGAAACCCGGTACTCCACTATTGAAAAGGAATGCCTGGCAATCAAGTGGGCCCTGGAGAGCCTGAAGTACTATCTGCTAGGAGAGAATTCACCCTGAAACAGACCACAGAGCATTAACCTGGATCCACACCATGAGGGACCACAATGCTCGGGTGACCAGGTGGTACCTCTCCTTGCAGCCGTACAACTTCAGGATCAGACATCGCCCAGGAAACAGAACCTGACTGCTGACTACCTGTCTGCCACCCGGCAAGCTCGCGGCTTGCAGAGGGGAAGGTGATGTGACAGAGTGAACTGTCCCTATGGTCGGCATGACAATACACACACACACAACACTTTCACTTCTCCTTTGGTTCTTGCTACAGCGCTGTGGGTGCACACGCACGCCAGCTAGCACGCCGCCGCAAACACACACACACACACTCACTTCATTCTTTCATCTCTCATCCCGGACAATGAGCGCACACACACACACACACACACACAAACGGAAGGACTTCCGAAAACTTTGTGTGCTCACCTGTTAGCTGCGTCGGTCTTCCGGGTTGGGTTTGGATGGCAGCCAACCGAGCGCTGAATAGCGGCCGGCTTTAAAGGGCCAGCTGCGTCGCGCATGCGCAGTAAACCCGGAAGTCGGCAGGCTTATGTTGAAGGGACACTTTGTTTGTGTGATTATTATTATTGTTATTATTATTAATTTCTTAATTTCTGTTATTAGCATTATTAGTACTATTATTAGTATTAACATTATTGTCATGTTTATTTATTTTTATGATATTCACAATGTTATTAAGCCATTTTGTGACTGGCTACAAAATACCAAACCCCTTTGGGTAAAATGGTTGAGTCCAAGGGGAGGGGCTTACACTATATAAGCCAGCCTCCCACTATAATGCAGGGAAGTCGTAGGAGTGGTGCATTGTGGAGATAACAGAGGCTGAGAACTATTGTGGTGAATGCACATGAGCAGGTGCGGCTATGTGGTGGATAGTTTTCTTTACTTTCCCTGTATTTGTCTTTGTGTTGTTATTTTGCCACTTATTCTTTTCTTTATTATATATATTTTGGACCTTGCACTTGAGCACGCTGTAAACACCACTTTACACGGAACATCACAGCGAGTATCGCCATCATTTGGGTAGAAGGCGAACCCGTAAGGCCGCTCTACCACAAGGGATCAGCAAACAGTTCAGCAACTTGGGATTCAAACTAATCTATTTTACATTTAAGAACAGCTAGTGGAATGGTGTGTGTGCAGTGTTTACAAATCCCAGTAACACTGCTGGGCCCGATAGACATGTACCAACACCACACAGTACCACATGACCCAAACAATATCTAATGGGCTACAATCAGTAATTGTACATCTGCATGTGGGTGAACATGATAAAATTGTAGTTTTGTGTGTGTGTGTGTGTGTGTGTGTGTGTGTGTGTGTCTATTGTATACACTCTACACTGACACACACACAGTTACATGGACACACCACTGTAGAACAATCACTGCAACCTGCCCTTAAACCTGGCAATAATCCCTGAGTCCTTCTTTTCATTTTGGTCTGAAGTTTAAATCAGTAATATTAATAAAAGTGATAAGGGACTTCATAACATGGTCCAATGGGAGATTCACAATGGAAGGCACAATGCATATAAACAATTAATGCTCTTTGTCCAGCAGATGTTCCACACCCACATACACTTGTTTACTTGTTTATATTTTTTCATTACAAACACAAAATGCACCACAAAACCCTTAGATATTCAAAAGATACCAACAAGTGAAGGACTTCTCCAGAACTAAGATTGTGTGTAGACCTCTAGTTTACAGCATTCAGATAGGATGAAGGATTTATTTTGTAAAGGTAGACGAATTACATTTGCATTATTGAAGTATTGGAAACACATCTACAGCCTGAAGATCCATAAAGTCGCTGAGCAACTCAAGAACTTTGAGGGTGGATTCGGACTGTAATTAATATCACCAGTCTACTACAATAGTTTCATAAACAGTTCTGCATTTAAGCACATGTTACTACACACCTCAATATCAGAACTGTAACGATGGACATTTGGTGATGTGGATGAGGATGAGGGTTCCTTTCGATGTTTCTTTCTCATGAAGTCTCAGGGAGTTTTTCCTTCACCACAGTCACCGCCAACTCACACATCAGGGATAAACTGACAATTATAAGGAACACTAAACTTACACATTCTTTTAAACAAGTTTATATCCACATTAGCTGCTTTGAGACCATGTCCACTCTGTCCTGCAGTAATAATCCATGTATATTTGCAGGTGCACTTGATGTTCTGCACTACAGATAAAACTAGAATTCCAAAAAAAATAATTGAATAATGAAACATCTTGAACAAATTATGGGTTTCAGATGAAACCATGAGATTTAACACTAAGCAGGTGTTTCTGATCTTTACGAGTCGATTGCTCCGTCTGCCACACATCCTGCTTGCTAGACAAAATTATAAAGAATGAGAGAAGAAGCCTTTCCAGCACCACGCCCTTCACAAAAAGGCCAGCTCATCGATTTATTCTCATCTATTGTGCCAGGTAGCTATTGCCCTTCGGGAGCAGGTAATTGGCGACTGTGCTGTAAGCACTGCTATAGTTAGCAGAATCGAGTCTTCGCTGGCACATCAATGGGAATTCACTCTTAAACCTTCTGCAAATACAAAACCAGAGAAGATTTAAAGTTATTCTTGGACTATCTCCATGCCGTGCAGTGACATTCATCTGAACAGGTTTGATTTGTGGAAAAAAGAAATTACAAAGCAGTTCTGAATCTCCTCGAGCCTGAAAATGAAGTTCGAGCAGACAAACTCTTTATTATTGAATGGCAAGTAACTGTTGAAGGACTGATCATCTCAGAGCTTCTGCAGGGATCAGCAAACAGTTCAGCAACTTGGGATTCAAACTAATCTATTTTACATTTAAGAACAGCTAGTGGAATGGTGTGTGTGCAGTGTTTACAAATCCCAGTAACACTGCTGGGCCCGATAGACATGTACCAACACCACACAGTACCACATGACCCAAACAATATCTAATGGGCTACAATCAGTAATTGTACATCTGCATGTGGGTGAACATGATAAAATTGTAGTTTTGTGTGTGTGTGTGTGTGTGTGTGTGTGTGTGTGTGTGTGTGTGTCTATTGTATACACTCTACACTGACACACACACAGTTACATGGACACACCACTGTAGAACAATCACTGCAACCTGCCCTTAAACCTGGCAATAATCCCTGAGTCCTTCTTTTGATTTTGGTCTGAAGTTTAAATCAGTAATATTAATAAAAGTGTTTATATTGTTGATGAGGTGAACAACAAAACCACATGGCAACACGGCAACACTGGCATTTTCTCTAATTATTTCTCAAATATTTGTTCCAACCCACTGGTTCAGGTTCAGGTCACCTAGCACTTGTTTGTGTTGGGCCCCTGATCATTTTTGTTGCTAATGACTTCCCAACTGAATCCCCAACCACATGACATACGTCCTGGAACCTGTTAGTAATCATCCCTAGTTGTCAGATTTCTGCCAGTACTGCACATTCAGACTGGAGTCTGGTGTCCTTTTTAGTTTCTTCAGCTAAGAGATGGTGCACCTTTTAGGATCCTCAATAAAGGGCTTGATATTGAGGAATAACACAAGAAGTAGAAGAGGAAACTCCACTCCCTCAGTGTACTTAACAATAAAATGGCACACAAATTAACCATGGAACCAATTAACACCACACTTTCAACAGAAGGTTGTACGGTTCATGTGATTCCTTCTTAAACAGTGTACACAATTCTACTCTGTATAGTATGATCAATACTAAATTAGAATTTGCATCATGTATTATTACTGGTGGATGTAGGTTTAAAAAAAAAGAAATAAATAAACAAAGTGACAAAGTGCGAAGCTGTAGTTGCTTTTGGGATTTGCAGCAGAAGTGTGGATGATTCACACAATTAGACATTGGTGAGGTTTAACCATTTCAGCATGTTCTCCAACAGTATATTGGAGGTAAAATGCAATAATGAGTATCTCAGACTGCAGCTTTAGTTTAACAGCATTTTCATCCCAAATGAGTGAATGATAAACAAATTACAACACTAAAAAATGCCCCAACTGCCCAAGTCAACTGCCACACAAGGAACGATACCTGCCCCCCAATGAAGATCGAAAGGAATAGACAATCGGTTTGTCTGGTGTTCCATGGCCAGGTGTGTGTTGGAGGTTTGACATAAGTCTGATGATCAACTTGTACCAGATCATGGGACGAGAAGAAACTCATTATCTGGTGATGGTTAACACTACTGGATTTCGTTGAAAACCCACTATTCATCAAGCTGACCAAGTAATGTGTGTGTGTGTGTGTGTGTGTGTGTGTGTGTGTGTGTGTGTGTGTGTGTGTGTGTGTTTTGTGAAACACACATTTTGCTTGTCACATCCTGCGTTGGTCGACTTCACCTACAGAATGTATTTCAGCAATCACATAGCGACAGTCTCCAGAGATATCATCTGCATCAGCAGCTCTTTCAGGGAAGTTCAAAAAGGTTAAGTTCAACAATCAGGGAGACTTGATTGAGTTTCTTTTTCAAATTTACAACCAGCTGGTCCTCCAGGGACCCAATCAAGGGCCCTCACACAAACAGAAAACACAAATGGATAAAATTTTCACATCAGCAATACATCAGACTCAGTCCATTGAAAGCAGGAGCTGAAGTATCTCACTCTAATAAAGGTGAATGGATGTACACTTTTGACAAAAGCAATATAATACGTGAACATTCTAGCATTTAGTTGCTCTTATCACATTCACCTCTTCCTAATTGTGAAGGCAGGAGAAGAAAGAAAAGCTATAGGATGTTCCTCCCTGATAAAACCTCTATTAAAGAGGTCCTGCAGGTTTTCCACGAGTAACAGCATCAGCATTTATTCAGCTGCTGATTGGTAAAGAAGTGGACGTCTGCAAATTATCGAGCTTTCCAATATTATTTTTTCTTTCTCGGGTCCATCTCATTACTTTGCCAAGAAAACCTTTGATCTGAGCGTATTGCCATTAGTTTTAATATCATTTTTAAAATGATTAAAAAACTACTGCTTAATAATTTACAAGATTACTGAAATTCACTGTATGATTGATTTACGTGTTTTTTTTCCCAGTAATAAATTCATGGATTGTTTTGGAAGTAGTTTTATGTCCATAATATGATCTTAAGATAATTGCGAATAATAATCTTACATCTTGTAGCATCAGCTGATTTACATTGTCAGTATTAAATACTATTAATATTGTATTAATGCTAATAACTAATCCTGTCAGTTCCCCTAAAGGCTAACATTAATATTTATGTTTCTGATATATAATACACAACATTTCGAAGGAAATTCTCATGCGTTCTCTCAACAGTCAGAATATCCAGAATTAAGCAGAGGGCCATCTTTTTAACAAACGATCCAAATGAACCGAGTGAACGCATTCTTCAGCTCCAGGTAAGAAGGAGACAGTCACAGTAATTCAGCTCACTGAAACCAATTTCAATAGGTTGCTGTCAACAGACTGCCAGAGGCCTGCAATGAATGGCAGTGAAAAAAATCAATCTAATCACTCTATAGCTCACAACTCTCCCTACATATGCCTGTGGTCTTCCTCAGAATCCAGATTAAGGAAAAAGGCCTGGGATTGGTTTCAGTAGACCACTCAGGGACATGATATATGTAGGGTTTTGTTGTTGGTTTTGGGCTCAATTTAATGTGAAATATTTTGTGTGTTAAATGAAAACTGTTGTCTGAGTCAAAACCCAGGCGATGTTTCCTACAACATGTGCAAAATGGGAGAGTGGGAAAAAACAGTGGGAAGAAAAGAGATGCTGGAAACATATTCAAGTTTGGACAAGGAGAGATTTTAGTTTTGCATACAGGTGCAAAGTATCCTGATCTGATCTTGAGACTCGAGGGGCTTCCTGCATTTTAGTACTGTTTTAAAACTGCATGTGTGGATCATTAGTCCATGCAGTGTGCAATACGACTACAGTATTTTCCGGACTATAATCCGCTATTTTTTCCCACGTTTTGAACTCCGCGGCTTAAACAACGAAGCGGCTTATTTATTAATTTTTCCTGGGTTTTTCCCGGTTTCACAAACTTCAAGCCAAAAAACTGAACCCCAGAACATTAGACCAATGAAATTTCTGAACGGAAACGAAAAAACGCACCTCACCTGTGTTCTGAGCTGCGCAGCATCGGGAGAAAAAACGTTTTTTTTAAACGATGCCAAAAGATAAACTCCCGAGAGAAATAGTTGTGAAAGGAAGGAGAAAGACAGTGAACAATGACTTTCTTGGTCGGCTACTGTTTAGATACAAGCCGTTGTAATGCGTTGAGTCTGGGTGAAGGGAGAGCTCACTAACTCCAGTTACAACAGAATCATATAAACACAGACAGCTTTCCAAAACTTGTGCTTTTTTATTTTTCTTGGCAACAGCGTTACGGGTTAGTCAAAGAAACTTAGAAATGAGCATCAGAAAATAATAAGGACATATTCCTCGGTCTTGCACACATGCAGTAATACTGGAAAATGTGGCGGCAGGCTGTTCCCAAAATACCGCTCTGCTCTTAAAGGAGCCACAACATATTTCACCCGTTACACGGTGTAACAGACACTGTCTTTCGTTAAAGCCTGTGTGAAGTTCATTAGTCATTAGCCGCTTATAGACAGGTGCGGCTTATTTATGTTCAAAATAAAAATATTTGTCAAATTCAGTGGGTGCAGCTTATATATGGGTGCGCTTAATAGTCCGGAAATTACGGTAGATGTTAAGATACAGTACTGCATGTGTGACAGTGAAGAGACATCAAAATTTCTTTTTCCATTTGTTTATCACATCTGATACTGGATCTGCAAACCACCAGCTTCTAAACTCATTAATTTTAATATATCTGTCTTCTTGATACTCCAGAGTCATGATAAATTCAACACAAATTGACAGACTCTCAACACCAGCTGACAGCTTCATTAGGTTATAATTATTCACTTCATTCAGAAGCACCAGAAACATTTGTCAATGACACTTTTGAATGACCACATTAGGCTCATCTGACCTTATATACCTTGTGCTGATTTTAGTTTCCTCTTCTCTAATGAATATGACCCACAAATACATAGTAGGTGGAGATATTCTGCCTTCAGAGAAAAATGTAAACCTCAATTTGTTTCCCGGTCACATTCCCGTAATTACGTATGTCTAATCTCACAGGATCTGCTGTCTAATGTATTGTCCTGCTAGATGATCCTCCTCTGTTTTATAACAGTGGATCTTTAATGTACAAGAAGTGATTATTAGGACTGAATTACAGTTTTTTTGTTTTCAGTAAACCTACAACTCAAACGCAGCACATGTGGGCGTAAAGTGTTAGAATAATAAAAAGCTGAGATGATTCTGACAACAAGCTGTAGACCTTGAAGATAGAACGCTTTTGACTTGCAGGAAAAGTATATAATGGAGAGTATCTTCATATTTTATAATGCATATTAAATAGATCTCTTTAAAGGTATGTAATTCTGACAGCAGCCCAACAGTCGCAGCTCCGGTCATGTTCATCCAGTCATTTATTCTGTAGCTCTTTGGTGCATGCTAGTTTTAAGTTTCCTTCCCATAATTAGCATTGCTAGGCTTATTACTAGTAAACACTACACATCTGCTCAGTGTTCATGCTTAGTAGTGATATTTAACCAGTTTTACTCTTATGCGTTACTGTATTTATAACCAGTGATTACACGTGCATGGAATTTTGGGGTTTTTGTATTTTGTTCCTTTAGAATAAAAATAAATAAGAACATGTATGGATTGAGTATTTTTTCCTCGCCACCGTATCTTTCCTGGACGTCCCTGACTGAGTAAAGGTGCTACAATAGTTATGCTTTAACTTCTGATTGTGATCTAGAGAAGATTGTGACCCAGCATTCCAGAAATTATTTCTTTCTCCTGATCCTATATATGGTTTAGTGCAGAATGGCGTACACCCAGTGCATTTTTATTTCTTAATCTATTATCTTTTCCCCCATATACCCTATAATTATTTGTGCTTGCCATCTCATTGTACCTCAGTAAAGGACAGCATATCTCTATGGTAACACCATCCTCTAGTTCCTAATAGCCCAGCATATCATCTCCACACAGGGCTGCAGATGCTGATCTGCAATAATGATCTCTGAAAACTGCCTATTCATTAGCAATTACTTTAGCAAAAACAGTGGGAGGACTGTCTGCCCTGGAAAGTTGCTTGCCTTGGATTTGTTAATGTCGAACGATGCCCAAGGTCACATCACTTAATTATGTAAATTAATTAATTGACCTTGCAGCATTCTGTAAAGGTGACCATGTAAAGTGGACCTGCTGTGCCAGGTACATGTCTGGTCTGAGTGATGTTTTACCACAGCGTACTGAGCAATTAGGCAACATGGTTCCAGAAAACAGTGACAGCATGGCAGAAATATGCATCGCTAATTCTGTACAATTCATCACTTTTTCTAAATCTCTGCATGTGGGTGCACACAGAAGGAGGTATTCAGGTGATTCTCATGGTCTCTGATATGCACCTGGGATTTATAGAGTAGTTCCACAGTTACATATCTATTGGAGATATTATGGAGCAGAGGAATTCGAACATTTACTTCATCAGCACCACTTTCCAGAGGCGATAAATTACACTCAGATTGTTCACATGGAGGTTGATTCAACACTTCATTGTAGGACTTTTGAAGCTTTTTTTTTTCTAAATTAAATATTTTCAGACTCTTTCAGGACAATAAATAAAAACATCTGAAGATCTGGATAGTTTGCCTGATGGAATGACCCTATGAAAAGCAGATGCTTTTTATCTATTAGTTATGTCTGAGAAAGCTTTTTTCTGGGTAGGGCAATGATACAGCTGATTAGCATTAGCTACGTGTCCCAGACCTTCTTCAAATGTTTTTTGAGGGATCACAAACGCATCACAATACATTTTCGAGATGTATTTAACCACAATCATCCCTTTGCTGACAATGTGCCAAGTGTCAATGGGGCTGTAGAGTAATAAGTGAGTTATAGACACTACACACAGTTTAGGGATTCCTTAATGACCTCTATTTAACATTGAGTGCATTCAGGTTGTCTAGGAATGTGGCTGCACTACAACTTACTTATTAAGTCTGTTCATTAACTGCTCTTAAGACAACATGGCAGAAAAACTCCGCATTACTACAAGAAGCTCTTGTGCGCTGTTCACGTAGTTGGATGTGGCTGCCCTGTGACTCAGTTTACAATAACACACTGATAAAATGACGCATTCCAGACATAGTAAATGTGTCATTCAAACTAAGAACCAGATCTCAATTAAATAAATGCTGTGTTTTTATACTACAAGTCAAACTCCTGATTATAGTGTAGACAATAAACTAACACATACAGTATAATCAGACGTTACACAGTCATCTCTGACCTGCAGGGTCTTTACAGCTCTACTGTATCTGTACACATAAAACACTGAATACGTTTTTAATATATTCAAATATTCATCAGTATAGAAAGGCATCGAATGAGCAGCTTCTAAGATGTTCTTGCTAAACCTAAACGCTCATGAGCAAAGCATCACAAACTCTCTGCAGGTTATGTACAGGAGACAGAATGGAGTAGATCATCTCTGAACTCTTCTGGTCTCAGTCGTTCAGAATGATGTTCATCTCATGGGTCCTCTGGTTTAAGTCATTGTTCATGTGACTCCTACAGACGCAGTGTTGTTATATATACATATATAAATGATTGGAACTATAGTTAAAGTTGGTGCATGTAGACATGTTGGGGATCTGCTTTTTGATATTTTTTATTTTATCTCTGATCAAAGGAATGAAATCAAATAAATGACTAAATAAAAGATTCAAAGAAGCGAGTAACTGAAATGATCCGATCTTCCCATCACTTCAAAGTATCTGCTGCCTACAGTGTACGGGGGGCGTGCATTAGTAGTGTTCCATTATTTATGACATGCAAGTCTTCAAGCAGGTGTTTTTGCTTTTAGATACATACCTTACTAATATAACAGGATAACATCAATTTATCAGCCATTTTCTTTGACTATAATTAGTAGCAGAACATCTGAGTTTACTGTGAAGGCTCATATTTTAATAAACGTTTTGTAAGACTATAAAGACATTTTTTCTGATCATCAAAGAGTAAAATGTGAAACATCCTTTTACACTTTCCTTCTGCTTTGATCTGAGAATAAAGAAATCTGTCATCTGCTGAATTGGAAATGTGAGTGAATTTACACTTCAACGAAAATGTTTACGTTTACACAAAAGATTATGTGACTACAGTAAGTCGATAAACAAGCTGAGATCCTGTTAGAACTTTGCTGAGTTCAGGAAATAGACTGTAATTCGGTCCTTTATTTATTCATTTATTTATTCATGTTTCAGTATAAAAAAAGTGAATGATATAACGGTGATGGTGAAAATATATCATTCAGAGACCATCACAACACTGAGACCACTGAGACCGAGAACTAGAATACTCTATATCATTATTACTGACATTACAGAAGCTGTTTGTGGTTTATACTGTACTGAGCTTTAAATACTTCAAATACTCCACTTCTTCACTACTCCACTTTAAAATGACAAAAAGACGTTCAAAAAGATGTTCTTCATAAAGTGGGTATCAAGAACATATCTGGATATAAAGTGGTATGAAAAAAAAAGAGGTTTGCTCTTTTATTCTAACCTGCTGTTCATGAAGAAACCACAGACGTGACGCACGTGGTCAGAACAGCACCACTTACACCTTTAGTTATACCCATCATATATATATATATATGTGTGTGTGTGTGTGTGTGTGTGTGTGTGTGTGTGTGTGTGTGTGTAAGAGTTTTAGATGTTACTGTTTTTTTCCAAAATCCTTGAGATCATTAATTATATTCACATGCACAAAATGTAAAGATTTATGCAGATCTGTTTATTTATTGTGTCAAATTGTAAACACAGAAACATCTTTTAGTGTAAAAAATAAATCTCTCACTCAGAAATAAAATCCCCAGACTAAATGAAATCACCTTCCACAGCTAAACAACAGCAAAAGCTCAAATGTACATTTGGATTACACGAGACACCGCTGCCTTTTTATATAAGACCTGATTTATGTGCAGATGTCAGCTGATTGTTGCAATGTGTTGGCTGCTAATTAAGAACATTTCATCTTTTTAATTTCATGGAAGGAAGCCAGTCATGACAACTAGCAATTAACATTAACATAAAAAAGTTACATGTGCAGTCAGAGCCTAATTCATTATCTTGAGAAATGGCAATTAACTTTCAAACACAGACTACCCCATGAAACTGCAATAAAACGCTCCGTGTGTTCGTGTATCTAATGCCATTCATCTACGTGCAACAAAAGCAACAAAGAACAGATGTGTTTATCTAAACCTCACCACCCACACCACACCATTCAGCGTGTTTTCACTAGCCAAAAACAATAGTTTCAGAAGAAACGAGTTCGTAAACATCACAGGAGCTCGAGCTCGTTCTGCACCACGCTGCACATGCTGCAGTTGACGACTTGCCTGAAATACGACTTTGATGTGCAGAGCTTTCAGAAGAGTTGACAGCAGCTGACGGCTGAGTTAGCAGAGGTGCCTGAGGTCCCATGTGGAAGAAGAGATTTCCTCTGACACAAAGGCATCAGCTAACTGAAGAAAAAAGAATATAGAGATATAACCTCTCTAACCATCACCCTGCCCCGCTTTAATGGTGTTAAATTAATTTACCCTCATCCTCTACTATTAGAGAAATAATACTCAATAGGTCAGTTAGTCTGAAAAAATCAGCTGAAGGCAATTTTCAGTCTGTCGCTCTTCAAAGCATTACATTTACTTGCGTTGTTAAACCTTTAATTGTATTTTTAACAATAGAAGTCGAACCTGAAAATTTTTAATGGATGGTTCCTGGAAAATTTACAGAGTAATAACTCATTTTACAAAAGTCTTGAACCAATTTTTTAGTAAGAAAGTGAATTCTGCTGACAAAAGAACTTCCATGTGAATGTGAGAAGAACCACGTTAACATACTATTTGTCTATTTTGAGGGCAATAATCAGCAGAACTACAGAAGATATACATCTTTCAGCTTCCAAATCAAATCCAGAAAAACCTTTCAGTTCAATTCCAATGCAGAGGGTATTTAATAGATTTTGAACATATTTACATAACACATAATAATCCCTACTGAATAAATGTTCAATAGAGGTAAATTGTGTCTGTGAATAATTGATTGTTTTTGTTTTGCACTTTATTCCAGCTTGATTTCATTCATTACAAACCAGCAGCTTCAGTGGCCCTGATTAAACCCTGTATCGGCTATTGACTCGGCGTCTCAGCTACTGGTCTCAGAGGCACAAATACTTGTTTGTTTCTTTGCACGATCAATCGTTAAGTGATCCCAATCAGAAAACAGATCCCAGGGATTGGTCCTGGTCCACACCAAAATGGCTTTTTCTGAGGTCTTCATGCATTTCTCTTCTCATGTAGCACTGAAGAGTGAAAAGACCTCCCTAATCCTCCAACCAGGTTCTCTAATCTGCCAAACTCTGTTTGCTTACCCACAAACCCTAACCCTTACCCACTGCAACATGAGATCTCCTGCTTGTTTTCTTGACATTTGAGTATGCAAGACACTATTCTAACTCTCCGTAGTGGAACATTTACGGCATTACAGTGCTCTCAGTTACCCAACAATTGGACCTAAGGATCCTAGTGGCAGCTTTGGCTCAGGTGGTGGGATTTGAACCCATGACCTTCTGGTCAGAAGTCCAACATTTTACTCACTGAGCTACCGCTTTCACAAAACCCATTTCGAGCCTCCAGTCTCTGATTTCTCTGATAAACAGCATATGCAGTACATAAGTACATTCTTATATTGTGCAGTCCAGCTCACAGAATTATTACATGACCTCCATTCTAACCCACATCCATATTCAATGTCACACTACTCCCTTTAAATGACCTTGACAATGTTAAAGTTAATAGTATTACATTGTGTCTGTGAAGATCCCTATCTTCATCATTATCTGCTTGTCTTGATTGGACCAGCTTGCTCGATGGCTGCTGTTTTTCTCTGATATAATTGATATCTTCTCTAGTCATTTGTTTGACTATTTGCATTTCATTGCTGAATATTTTGTAGTCCCTTCATTTGTTTGTATAATTTAAATATAATAAATTCCTTGGTAATTTAGTCATTCTTTGTTTTGTCCCCACTGGCAGTGAGATCCTGCTTCATCAAGAATCAGAGCCCATGAAAATTGCTTACACAAAGGATGTGAAAGCACTAATATGGAACGTATCCCCTCTACACTCATTTTACCCAAACATTCTGATTTCCTATCATGATTCAGCATGACCTTCTTCTGACTGTCAGCAGTTAATGACAGTAGGGTGAACAGAAAGGTTATAAATACAGACCCAGCACATCGCTTTGAGGATTCCTGTTTGCCTACTCATTTATGTCCAAGCATCAGAAAGAAAACTAGTGGATGAGTTGGTCACGGGTGACCAAAAACTCTGAGATACATCTCCACACCGATGATCCCTACATAAAGAAGATCTTTTTTCTGTTCCTGAATGTGTTCACTTTATCCTGACTTCCAATAAATGATGAGCCCTGAATGCTACGCTGAGATCATTCAGGTGTGTTGTATATTCCACAGAATGCATCATACCTCTACAAAAACCTCATAATGTTGTCATCGGCCTGCACATGTTCCTACTGAGAGCCAATAGTAGATAATAGATCTCTGAGGCTTTGTATCAGTGCTATATGAGACCCTCCCACCTCTCCATCATCAGCAGGAATCTCTGTAAAGAGGAGGAGTCTTTGTTCCTGCATGTATTTTAGTGTCCTGAACCAAATCACATTAAAACATAGACACACACTGAGTCTGAGGACAGGCCACCATCTTCACTAAGCTTGACCTTTGAGGTGTCTTTAACTGTGGATGATAAAGAGTGAGTTGACCTTTACTAGCTATAAATATCCAGTAATGCCATATGGGGTGTTTAGTGCACCTCATCGCTTTCAGTCAACACGTCCATTCCTTCTTTTACTGATTGAGTAGTAATAATTTACAGTCACACAACCTCTTATATATACAACATGTTTAAATATTGTAAAAACCTCATACAGACATATTACTGTAGGAATAAACATATCCTCAGTGTGCCAGGGTTCTTTTCTTGTCCTCTGTCCAGGTTTGTATTCTAATATATTTCATATTAATCTCTCAACTGATGAACACAAAGAAGATGAAAATACTAATCAGTTCTCTTTTCTCCTTCAAGTACAAGTTTGAGTTCAGTTTTTTCTCAACTGCATCATGGTCAGGAATTTGTCCTCAGGCATTGCTATATGTGGGACAGTGAATTCAATATCAAGTGTCTTGTAATCAGACAGTTCTTTAGATTTTTAAGATCTATGCAAATAATCCAGACAATCATTACCATGACGTAGCAGATATTTATACTTTTCCCCAGAGCTCATATTCTGCAAATGTGTCCAGATAGAGGTTTCTTGTCTTTAGAATTATAATCCACACTCTTAAAACATGTTTGTCATGATATTCTTGTGTCTCTGTATTTCTTCATAAGATTTGCAAGTAAAAACGTACCATTACCACCAGAAATTAGCATTTGTTATCATGTTATCATGGTCAGTAGGAGGTAGGTAGGAGGTATGATGGATTAAGAACATCTCTATAAATAATGGCCCTTATTGAGTATTGTGCACAGACTCTTGGACAATAAGTTTTCCCATGTGACCAACCATATACAATCTGTAAGAAAATTGTGTTCATGTTAGTCCTGTTATAGCACAGATAAGTTCTTAATCTGTAGAGATCTCCAGTGTACTGAAATGTTCTGACACCTCTGAGGGCCGTCATCTGGTTCATGTATTTTAGAAATCGGTTATGAGTGCTGCACGATGCTAATAAGCAACTCACACCTGAAACAATAGCAAATATGTTTGTGTTCAGTTCATCCAATTCATTCACTTCCTCCAAACTGTTCAAATCAGACAAATCAGAGTGATACCACACCAATTACAGCTTTAATAGCAAAAGCGTATCAGGGACTGTTTACTCGGATACACTCATGACTCATGACTTTTTGCTGAAGACGCAGGCCATTCTACATTATAAAACAGGATAGTGTTAATGCAAAGATGGAATATTATCTTTCCAAGTTTTTAAGCGAATACTTTGTGCATTATGAATACATTGTGTTTTATGAGGTCTCGGGGAAAATGGTTGGAAAAATAAGTCTTATTGCCAGAAATAAACGTGTTTACATTTCATTCATAACATTCAGAATTCTGTAAGTAAGACAAAGTGTTGTTTTTTTATAATTGCCATTTGTTTTTTTTTTGCCTTAATTCTTGTTTACAGATTTGAGCTTAAGCAAAGTTGCACAGTTAACCAGGATTTGTGTTTTTGTGATTCCAAGTTTTATTCCTTCTGACAACACAAACCACTGATACTCATCCAGCTGATGCATCCTCCATTCCAGAACATGGAGATATAAATGCTTTAGGACTCATCAGAGTTGTATTGATTAATAATGATGACACATGAATACACCAACACACACCTGTTTTACTTTATTCAGTAATCCCTAACTAGAGTGTGCACCAAGCCTGATCTACTCCCAGCTCATCAGTCTCTTTCTCTCTGAATGTTTGGGTGATGAATAACTAAGTAGCTGTAGCTCACATCACTGATGGATGGAAGGTGAATATGATGATGTGTCATAGTTTCAGGCTCTGAAAGTTATGACATGGTGGTAGTCTTTAGCAAGATCACCTTTATCTTTCATATTGTCAAACATCTACAAACATCTGTTTAATGATAGAAAGCCTTCTGAAAAGCCTGTGCTGAGCTGTGATTGTGTTCATGTGAGAAATTTATAGTGTTAATTCAGATGCAAAGCCTCCTTTCAATGCACAATAATGAAGACCACAAGAAAAGAGGGCAAGAAAGAAACAACACAACACACACGGAATAAAACACAACATTCATATCAATTGCAGTTTTAGACCTGTAGCTCCAATTACACACAATTTATCCATCAATTAGTGTCTTTCTGAACATAAAAACAAATGTGAGGGGATTAGTTGCACATGTACACAATCACCTGTACACAATCACCTGTACACTATCACCTGTACACAATCACCTGTACACAGTCACCTGTACACAGTCACCTGTACACAGTCACCTGTACACAATCACCTGTACACAATCTCATGTAAACAGTCACCTGTACACAATCACCTGTACACAGTCACCTGTACACAGTCACCTGAACACTATCACCTGTACACAATCGCATGTAAACAGTCACCTGTACACAATCACCTGTACACAATCTCATGTAAACAGTCACCTGTACACAATCACCTGTACACTATCACCTGTACACAGTCACCTGTACACAATCACCTGTACACTATCACCTGTACACTATCACCTGTACACTATCACCTGTACACTATCACCTGTACACAGTCACCTGTACACAATCACCTGTACACAATCACCTGTACACAGTCACCTGAACACTATCACCTGTACACAATCGCATGTAAACAGTCACCTGTACACAATCACCTGTACACAATCTCATGTAAACAGTCACCTGTACACAATCACCTGTACACTATCACCTGTACACAGTCACCTGTACACAATCACCTGTACACAATCACCTGTACACAATCACCTGTACACAGTCACCTGTACACAATCACCTGTACACAATCTCATGTAAACAGTCACCTGTTCACAATCACCTGTACACAATCACCTGTACACAATCACCTGTACACAATCTCATGTATACAGTCACCTGTACACAATTACTTGTACACAATCACATGTACACAATCACATGTACACAGTCACCTGTACACAATCACCTGTACACAATCACCTGTACACAATCACCTGTACACAGTTACCTCTACACAATCACCTGTACACAGTCACCTGTACACAATCTCATGTAAACAGTCACCTGTACACAATCACTTGTACACAATCACCTGTACACAATCACTTGTACACATCACATGTACACAGTCACCTGTACACAATCACCTGTACACAATCACCTGTACACAATCACCTGTACACAGTTACCTCTACACAATCACCTGTACACAGTCACCTGTACACAATCTCATGTAAACAGTCACCTGTACACAATCACTTGTACACAGTTACCTGTACACAATCACTTGTACACAATCACCTGTACAATCACCTGTACACAATCACATGTACACAGTCACCTGTACACAGTCACCTGTACACAATCTCATGTAAACAGTCACCTGTACAATCACCTGTACACAATCACATGTACACAATAACATGTACACAGTCACCTGTGCACAATCACCTGTACACAATCACATGTACACAGTCACCTGTACACAATCACCTGTACACAGTCACCTGTACACAATCACCTGTACACAATCACCTGTACACAATCACCTGTACACAATCTCATGTATACAGTCACCTGTACACAATTACTTGTACACAATCACATGTACACAATCACATGTACACAGTCACCTGTACACAATCACCTGTACACAATCACCTGTACACAATCACCTGTACACAATCACATGTACACAATCACCTGTACACAGTCACCTGTACACAATCACCTGTACACAATCACTTGTACACAGTTACCTGTACACAATCACTTGTACACAGTTACCTGTACACAGTCACCTGTACACAATCACCTGTACACAATCACATGTACACAGTCACCTGTACACAGTCACCTGTACACAATCTCATGTAAACAGTCACCTGTACACAATTACTTGTACACAATCACATGTACACAATAACATGTGCACAGTCACCTGTGCACAATCACCTGTACACAATCACCTGTACACAATCACTTGTACACAATCACCTGTACACAATCACCTGTACACAATCACCTGTACACGTCACCTGTACACTATCACCTGTACACAGTCACCTGTACAATCACCTGTACACAATCATGTAAACAGTCACCTGTACACAGTCACCTGTACACAGTCACCTGTACACAGTCACCTGTACACATCACCTGTACACAATAACCTGTACACATCACCTGTACACAATAACCTGTACACAGTCACCTGTACACAGTTCCACATTGGGGAATTATTTGTTTTTCCTTTATGTTCTATTATATGAAAAATGTATTTATTCTTTATAAATTATTTGTAAATGGATAAAAAGAGAGAAAACTGACACACACGCCCTGTAAAAGCATTTTATTTTCTGCTAAACTCAGCATCTCTGAACACGTCATCACATAATCACATTCCACTTTTAATTAGATACCAAAGCACAAGTTGAGTGACAGGGCTGACACAGAGCTCTCACTTACACTCCGTCTGAAGAACTTATAAAAATAAATCAAATGCAAATAAAAGTAAACTACTGTAAAGATCCCGTCTCCAGATGTATCCACGAGGTAGAGATCAGTGTGCTCCAGATGTTTCACTTAAAATTATTGGACACATGAGACTGTAATAAATAAATACATTTATGAAATTGTTTTAGTAAATTAATCTTTATATAAAAACAAGAATTAGTTGTTGATCATTGTGTGATTTTGAAATAAAATAAATAGAATGGTGTGGTGTGCAGAGACGGCAGGTGCTGATGGATCACTGCTGTTTAAAACCCCAGAAGTGTTTCTATCCACTCTACACTCTTCTCCAGCAATGGCAGAGTTACAGCAGTGAAGCACAGGGTGCTTTAGGGTGGAACCTTCCTCACTGCCATCATTCATGGCCCTCCATAGAGCTTTTAGAGTCAGCCATTTCACCAGACCTCAGGCGTTCTCCTTCCTCCAATAGAAGTGATCTAACACATAAATATGACTGGAGAACCGTTCTCCAGTCATATTTATGTCTTTTCTCTTATCCCTCAACCCTTATCCTTCATTCCAATGGTTTTATCTTTCTGCAGAGTCAAATGTTTGGTCTTAACTTCAGCATTAATACAGGTGCCTGAACAATTATCTATGGCGTATAAACCCTACTGTCTTCAGTGTTCTGTTTTGTAGTATTTCGCTGAATGTAATGCTTCTCCCAGGGTTCAGTAGGAGTGTTTAAACCGCTCACTTCAATTATGTAAGAGATCTATAGGAAACCATCTTTAGGTGTTTTGATTGTATGTTTCTGTTGTTGATGAAACACCTGCCGTCTCACTACACTCAGTTTCTTTACTATTCACAGAGAATCAAGCCTGTATGGTGATGCTTCCACCACCATGCTTCCCCTGGGATCACAGGTGTTTTTTTATGTCATCTTTTAACTTTCTGTTAATGTTTGCTGGCTTCTCTCTTGCATTTATATTCCTTATTTCTTGTTATGGACAGCACTTTCTACACATATGCATTTTGGACAGTATTTATACCAAGAATGTGTTTTATTTCTAACTGTGGATATTTGCATTGGTAGTACACACACACACACCCCTCGCTGTGTGATACAAATACTCTTTACTCTTAATATTTATTGCAGACGTCCGTTTTTATGTGTTACTTTATCTCATAATCGTCTAAAAGCCTAGAGTCTACTTTTAGATACATAGACCTGCTCACATATAATTTTAAACTCCAGCCACAGAGAAGAAACCCTTCGGATTAAAATTCATGTGAAAAGCAGGGTCTGTGTTAGACCTCGAGAAGTGAATCAGAATTGATGAACCTCTTTACAACTCTTTAAGCATGCAGGAAATAATATTACTATCAAAGTATAGAAGCTGCAAAGTGCTAGAGGTGACCTCCTGATGCTTTAGAGCTATCATTGTTCTGGTAACAGCACATGGACTGTGGAGTGTGAGTGAGTGATTATATTATATAAAGCATCTCCACAGTAGGTAACTGATTAAACATGATTGTGCATTAAATTTACTCATTTGGTAATGATCCTTCATTCAGAAGGTAGATTTCCAGATGTTGGTGGTCAGTGGATGGATTTATGACCAGCAGTGGTGGGATTTGACCTCAGAACCTTCCAGAGAGTAGATTTAACTCAAACACTTTTTGTAACCAACACTAAACAAACCATCTGTAAAAAATAAATAAATAAATAAATCTTCTGCACCTAACATACGTAAAAATGCACTTCAGTTCATAGAAACAATCTGCTGTAGGAACCATGAGTATGGATTTGGACTGTAATAAATATAAACTATTGTCTGCTGAACTGGTTTAGGAACAGTAAACAGATGATGGAACTATAATGAGTGGTTATCTGGAGTTGAGGATGAGGATGAGGTTCCCTTCTGAGTCCGGTTCCTCTCAAGGTTTCTTTCTCATGAACTCAGAGTTTTTCCTCGCCGTTGTTGCACTGGATATCAGAGGGATATTATCCAGACTCATTTATTAATGTTAGATTTATATTATTTATTGTTTTATTTTTATTTTAAGCTGCTGTATTACAGTGTTTATTATTGAATCTCAATTGATTTGACAAACAGTCATCAGGGAAATGATGCACCACTGACCTTGAGGTTACACCCTATTAGAGATGTTAATGATGATGATGATGATGATGATGCATCAGTGGGTTTCTTACTGAGAAATGCCCCAGTTGATACTTGTTTAAGGACTTGTTCTCATTTCTGCCAAATGAAACACAACAACCTACAGATGGCTGTCTGGTCTATCAACATTTTCATTTAAGCAACAAAGCCGAGCTGACAGCCATGACTTTGATGCAGATGGTCTTTCAAGATGTTCTCAAAGTGTCTGCATTGATGATCATCTTTCTAACAAAGAGCAAGCAAGAATTTGTCAATTCATGTTTTATCAGCTGTTTGGGGATGTTGATGATCAGACTGTCTTCCAATCACCTTAATTATAAATATACACTCGCGTTTATTACTGCAGGTGAACCAAACAAACCACTGCAATCCACACTCTCCATCTGCAGCTACTTAGTGTTCCATATATATATATATATATATCATTTATTTTTGTTTGTGTGTATATTTAGACCAGAACTTTGGCCGATGCTAAACTCAGCTCTGTGACTGTGGCCCCAGGAACACAGGGGGAATCTCAAGGCTGCTGCAAAGTCATATTGTATTTGCAAAATATAACCACAAATAGCAGTTCAGAGAATCTAACTTTATTCAACTCCTGAACTTCTGCAGCAGCTACTTCACTTCACACATTTATAATTGGTCTCAACAAGACGCCCTGTGGGAAATTCTGCCAAGCGTTCTAATTTCACAGAGTGAGATAAATATCTTTCCCAAATCAGGGAACAATTGTTTATTGAGAACAGAATTTACTGATTCATATTTTATCTACAGTTACTCATTAATTATTTATTTGAGGGTTTTTTTTTGCCTTCCAGAAAGATTCTGTAAAATCTAGTTTTATTGTAATTTTGTTTTTAATTATAGTAGATTTTAATTTCAATTTTATTCTCTTGTAATTCTTTTATAAATATATTTATAATTTTTTCCCTTTTTATTTCACTGATTTTTAATTAAAAGCTGAATATTTTTAATCTCAATGTTAAATCTGGTGTTATTTTCCATCCTGTATCAGTAAAACCACATGAATATGAAGATCACTGGACACGTAATCAGATTCTACAAACGTGTGATACTTGACTGAGTGTATGATATATTTCTTTAGCAGATCATAGTAATATATGAATAAATTCTCATTTGTCTGCTAAAAACAGAGAGCAGATGTGAGAGCAAACACAAACCTCAACCTGAGTGAGAATATGAACCAAACACAAACTATGGAAATGTGCGACACAGTGAGGTGGAAGGTGAGACTCGAGTCCATGTGCTAATTAAGAATGATAATTAAGGAACAAGTGTCATTGGTGTCACATGGCTACGTCATGTGATGTGCAGGGGCTGATGGGTAATGAAGTTCATGGCCATAATCCTGACACTGCTGTGATCTACACCTGCTAAGACTTTTTAAATGATTACTTTTTGATAGACTTTGCTGAATTATTTGTGTGTGTGTGTGTGTGTGTGTGTGTGTGTGGTTGTAGAATAGATTCATTCTGGTGCAACATTTTTCCAAGCAGTTCACAGAGGCAGTAGAGGTCTGACAGCTGATCTCTGATGTAAAAATGCATCAGCTGGATGAAGCAGAACGATCTGCAGAACATCAGTTAGCTTTGATTTCAATGTGATACTGTTATGAAACAGAACATCTGCAGCAGGCTCATGGTGTGGTGATCATTTGTTCTTATGAAAGATCCTCTTTATCCACTTATTCACAGATTAAAGAAAATATGAACTTTCTCCTTCTGTCAATATTCTAAATCATTAATGTAATTTTTTTATTATAGAACCAGTCAAATACATTTTATTGTCATGATTTTATAACCTAAAGCTGATTTTAAATACAGACATGGACTGCCAATGTACTAATTATTTTATTTTATTTAAAAAAAAACTACATTTGGAGAGATTTTAATCCTGGTCATTTTTCATTTGTCAGATCGCGTCTATTACACAACAGTAAATTACAGAGCAGCTGAGCAGGTGAATGAAAGCTCTAACTGCCCTCTACTCTATACATGAGCTTACGTACGCCCAGGATTGTTTAACGTCACTCTGATCGATAGGAGTGAAGTATTTCCGTCCCACGCACCCAGACCATGTGTCCATTTCTGCTCTCTAAAACCACCAGCTACAGACGGCAGTGACATATTCCAGAAAAAACTCACAATCTGCTGACAATAGGGCTTCAACACATTTCTGTCACTCAGAACTGCATAACATACAATTTAAAATAGTATAAATGACTTAAACTGGCTTTGCACAGGGTCCATCTGCAGCCAAAACATCGTGGAAGCTAAAATAATTCTTATGCAGAAATCCTGGGACACATACAATCATCTCTACAGCAGTGGAGAAAAATAAACGTACTTTATTAACTAGTACGCAGTAATGATAGAAATACAGATCTGTTATTTTAGGATCTACTCTTGACTCTGTCTGTTGAGTCTGTAAAAGTATTCGATATTTGAATTATATAAATAATCGTAAAAACAATTAAAACAGCAGTATTTATAATGTGTTAAATATATTGTTCCACATATAAAAGTACAGAAGAGTAAAATTATTTGAATCACAAATCCTGTGCTGGAGTCGGAGAACAAACTAATCTGAAGCTCAACATCTCTGGAGCATTAAGAGGTTAAAGAGCTTTGCACCAGGTGCAGCGATGCCAACAGAGTAACTCCAACCTCTAACATTCACACCTCACACAGGTCTGGTCTCCTACAGACCAAACAAACCGAAAGAGAAAAAATCTCTGTTTCAGCAAATCAGAAGTGAAGAATAAAACTTTGTGCCTTCTTCATTAGCTTCCTTTACATGCTCTTATTCATCTTCTTCCCAAAGGAATTGTTTGTTCTAAAATTGAGAAGACGGTGAATCTTTAGTGAATACGGAATTAAAATATTCACTATTTATTTAAAGAAAAAGAATCGCGGTCTATCAGCCTTGTTTTATAAGTAGCTCCAATTTCTTTTCTTTATTCCAACTATTTAATTAAGAGTTGTGAAAACAACAAAAGCTACAGTTTTGTTTCTGAAAAACACACCTGAACATCTAAACCCCTGAACAGGACTGTGCAGAGCACAGGGTTTAGGGTTTAGGTTTAGGGGTTTAGGGTTAGGGTTTGGGGGGTTAAATGTTAGGGGTTAGGGTTAAGTTTTAGGGTTGGAGTTAGGGTTCAGAGTTAGGTTAAGGGTTAGGGTTTAGGGTTAGATTTAGGGTTCAGGGTTAGGGTTTGGGGATTAGGTTTAGGGTTTAGGGTTAGGCTCAAGGGTTGGGGTTAAGGTTTAGGGTTAGGTTTAATGTTTAGGGTTTAGGGTTAGGGGATTAGGTTTAGGGTTTAGGGTTAGGTTTAAGGTTTAGGGTTAAGGTTTAGGGTTAGGGTTTGGAGGTTAGGGTTAGGTTTAGGGTTCGGGTTTGGGGTTCAGGGTTAGGGTTAGGGTTTGGGGTTAGGGTTAGGGTTTGGGGTTAGATTTAGGGTTAGGTTTGGGGTTAGGGTTAGGTTTAAGCTTTAGGGTTGGGGTTAGGTTTAATGTTTAGGGTTTTGGGTTAGGCTTTAGGGTTAGAGTTTAGGGTTAGGGTTTAGGGTTAGGTTTAGGGTTTAGGGTTAGGGATAGGCTTTAGGGTTAGGGGTTATGGTTTAGGGTTAGGTTTAATGTTTAGGGTTAGGCTTTATGGTTAGGGTTTAGGGTTTAGGGTTAGGCTTTAGGGTTAGGGTTAGGGTTAGGGGTAAGGGTTTAGGGTTAGGTTTAATGTTTATGGTTTAGGGTTAGGCTTTTGGGTTAGGGTTTAGGGTTAGGTTTAAGGTTTAGGGTTTAGGGTTAGGCTTTAGGGTTAGGGGTTAGGGTTTAGGGTTAGGTTTAATGTTTAGGGTTTAGGGTTAGGCTTCTGGGTTAGGGTTTAGGGTTAGGTTTAGGGTTAGGGGTTAGGGTTTAGGGTTAGGTTTAAAATAAATTCGTAATCCGACACCCCGCACTGAGATTGAATTTTCTCAATCCTCATAAAATAACGTGTGAGGTGTTAGTACCGTACCCATACGCAGGTTGGTCCGGAAAACAACATCCAAGATACTAAAGTTCTGAACGGCAGCCAAAAAGATAAAAAATGGCAAAAATATATCCTGTTATATGTATTTTAATAACACAAATTTATATTAATCAAAATATCAGAGAATTAAGAGCAGCAGAGAGAACGAGGAAAAGATCACATCTCCTGTCCAAATTCTGAATCCAAAATCTGACTGCTTTCTACAAACAAAAGATGGAAGAATCTGCACATGCAAACTGTACAACATTTATTCCACCAGTTCCACCTGCTTCTTCCTCGCTGACAGCTGAGGATTTCACCACCTTCTATGATGAGATGATTGGTCAAATCTGACAGACCCTCACCTTTACCTTCAAGTCCTGCACCACTATCACATTTCTTCTACTTTTTCATTAACTCATTTTTCTCATCTATCAACAGAAGAGATCCTGCGAGTCATTTTGTCCTGCAATCGCACCACCTGCCCTTCAGATCCAACACCTTACATAATCTTCAAACCAAGATGTTCTCCTCTTCATCACCACCATCATCAATGGCTCAAAAACCCATTTAACAGAGGGAGGGAAAAAACAGGATTTCATAAAAGATAACTGAGAGAATAAATCTACACTACAAGGAAATCAAATCTCAGCTGTTAGAAGGTCCATCACGTCCATCAGAAGGTCCTCCTGTCCTGTAACATACTCATCATGAGTAGAGCAATTCCACACTTTGTCTAAATGGTGCTGCAGAAACCTTTTAAACATTTAAATGATTATTCTGCCTGCAGAACTGAACACATTCAATTACTCAGTGATTATTTCTCCCCCGAACTGCGATCAGTCAAGGAAATGAGCTGCTGATTCATCAAATGCCACGAGTGGATTTCTCCTCAGGTAATGAGACAGAGAGGGATGTGGATGAGGCTGATAATCAAGCTGAGAATTCAATGTGAACTTATCATTCTTTGTGATGTTTGCTGTCCATTTTATTGGAAACACCTGCATTTCCATGGCATTTTCTAATCATGTGGCAGCAGCACATGTTCATGTAGATTGAAGTCAAGAGCATCAAAAGTGCTTCTCCATGGCAGGGTTTTGGTGTCTGATGGCTGGTTTGGGTATTTTATACAAAATTGTCTAATAAACTTGAGAAATATTGATGATTAGGGGAGTAGAGGGGCTGATACATGGTCCAAAATGGTGACAGATTTGGAGACAGTCTGCAATTGTACATGATACAAATACAAATATATCACGTTTTTAACTAATAAAAATATCAATATGAACAGGAGGCTTTTTTAAACGAGTGGATATGAAGATATGAAGTTCACATAACGATCGTGCTCATTTACATGCCAGGATGAGGATGGGTTCCTCTCTGAGTTTGGTTCCTCTTAAGGTTTCTTCCTCATATCATCTAAGGGAGTTTTTGATTGCCACATGATTCTTACATTCTGAAAATTGTAAAAAGTGCTGAAGAAACTATCATGGGCACCTGAATCTTCTAGAGCAGGGTTACAGTGGTGTCATTAGATAACCAGTGCTTATTGTGGAAATTACCATCAACTCCATGTGCTATAAGACTGAGAAAGTGTCAGTGCTGCCATTTCTACTGACGCTGTTCCAGTGTTTTTCTTCAATAGTAATAATGGTTTATATTAAATTCCTGAGTAAAAGCATCAATGCGTTGAGATTATCGACTGTATGTTTCTGTTTATTAGGCAATTGGAATAAAAGTAGTGTCTGTCCATCTCAGGTATTAACTCCTATAATCATATGGTGTCTCAGAAGGCAGAAAGTGAGTGACATTTCCGAGCTCAAGACTCTGTCTCTGTCTACGTCTACGTCTCTGAGAGCTCCACTCTCCTTAGTAGAGCGATGACAAATGTTTAAGCTGTCACACACAAGGGCAGAGAGATCTTCCATTATTTGGATGGTTTATTAATGAATTATATTTGCGGCAGCAGAACAGCACATTACTCAAACTGCACTTGCTTTCATGCTGCATGCGACCAGATTCAGAGCAAAATCTTTTTGTTTTTACTTCATTACTGAAACACTTCATCAGACTGTTTTTCATTTTTCTGATGATTTACTAAATTGGAGAAAAACATACCCAGTCCACCCGCGTTTACACAGAAATATATAAGCGTGTTATTATGGATGGTGATATTATCAATGCTGATATTATTCATTAGAAGATTAAAAACAATTAAGTACATTTCTGCATGAAATAAACCTCATAGATGAATTCTCATGCAGACGAAGACGAAACAAGACGAAGAGCAAGAATAAGAATCACAAATTATACTGAAAATAACCGTCTCTTGTGCAGATTCACATCTTAACCTCCCTTCAAGCAATTTGTTTTACTTCCACCCACACCGACACCTTTAGATGATGGTAAAGGTGTTTGCGTAGGTGAAGACAAAACTTCTCTTTAGAGAACATTTGGAGGCTTCCTGACCCTTCCTTTTATATCGTGCCCTCGGTCCTTCTTCCCTCAGTCCCGCGTTCACCTTCTCATTAATGCACTGCCATGATTAGGACCCATTTGTTGCTCGCTCCATGACACTTCCATTAAGATGGTGTCACGATTGCCTGAAGACATTTAGCACTCTGTTTACACATGAATATCAGCACTGAGTCATAGTCTTCTGTTCAAACCTTTACATTGTTTTAATGGTTTGTTTGATAATGGAGAAGAAAAGCTTGATGAGCAGACAATGAGATCAGCAGTATCGTTTAGCCGTGTGAACACATGCAGGTACAATGTCGAGCTCAATTCTACATCGTACTACAACAGCTTGCTGATAAATTCCTCGTCGGTATGAGATTTTCCATGTAATGAACGATCTTAAATAATTCGATGGTTTTCAGGACTCATTCACTGAGGCTGAAAAGTGTTAGAGACCAAATTACAGATAAAAACAGATGAGGGAGCCAGAATTGATGAAGATAAATAAAATCCTAAATAAGTATCTTTCTAAACACACTGATCAGCCCTAACATTAAAACCACCAGCATTATATTGTGTAGTTCCTCCTTGTACATCCAAAACATCTCTGCCTCCTCAAGGTCTGGACTCCACAAGACTCTGAAGGTGTGATCTCTGGCACCGAGACGTAGCAACAGATTCTGTAAATCTTGTAAGTTGTGACATGGAGAAGAACCTCGGTGGATCAGACTTGTCTCTTCTCTTCAGACGGTTGATCAAATTGAGATCTGGGGAATTTGTAGGCCAAATCATCACCTTGAGCTCTTATGTTCCTCATCCTATTTCTGAACAAGGAGAGCTTTATTCTGCTAAAAGAGGTTCCTGCCATTAGAAAAGATTCTGATTCTCAGCACTGCTCCATGAAGCCCAGCTTTGTGAAGATCACATGAAAACTACACACATGGACTTATTCGACTATCTGTGATGCTCAGTTACACAAGAACTAAATTATGGGTTTTATAACAATGGATGTTCATCTCCACACTTCAATATTATGACCTGCATAATCCCAATTAAGACCATTTTAGATTCAGGTTTTTAACACTAGAAACTGTGAGAAGGTTCAGGAGGCCATACTCATTCATCTCTCTGTATTTCTGTGTTTTAAAACATTTCTCACAGAATAAATAAAAATCACTGCAGTATAAAAGATAAATCTTAAGCGTCAAATCCAACCTTCTCAGTAAACGCTTTTATTATACACTATTCTCTCTCTCTAGTTTAAGTTGCTTTGGATTTTACAAATCTGATAAACTGAATTACGTCCAAAAGAGGAGGAGACCTGATATGAGCATCAAGCTCATGCAGTTTTTGGAGGTCTCTGTGTAACCAGATCACTTAATCATCTCATCATCCCATCATCTTACACATCTTCACACAACTGTTCTAGTCTTCCACGTCCACCAAACACTTCTTCTTCTTCTTCTTCTTCTTCTTCTTCTTCTTTCGGCTGCTCCCATTAGAGGTCACCACAGCAGATCGTTCATCTCCAGCATACGCTACATATATTTAAAGAAGTATAAATGATTATTTATGAGTAATCAGCCTCAGGCAGCACTAATGCTGTAACCTGGATGTGGTTGTCTGGTCCTGAGGTTCAGCTGATTCTGAGCAGGTTCTGCTCATTGTATTTGTACAAAGATTTGAGTTATAAAACTCATTCCAAACCCTCACAGCTCAAACACGTCTGGTCATATTTTTCAGTATTCTCTCATTAATGAGATCCTCATGCTTCTACAGAACTGCCACTCACTAGATGTTTTTTGTTTTTTGCACCACTGTGTGTAAATAATCCCAGGAGATTCACAGGTTATGAAAAAACAAACACCTGCAACACCTAATCATGCCACGGTTACAAATCACTGAATTCACAAAGATCTTGAGCTGCATCTGCTCGGTGTAGTGCTCTGTGCTGCTGGAACAGGATTGGCTGATTTGGACATTGCCTGGTGTGTAGAGATCTTCATATTATTATTACAAGGCAATGCATGATTTTTTACGACAGCTTTTAAAACGTGAATTAAGAAAGTCATGGCATGTGATTTTATTGAACATTTCTACACTAACAGTAACTTCACTGACTTATTACACAAGCTGAGTGGGTCTGAAATAGCAGTGCAGAACACAGCGAGCCCCCTGAGGTCAACGAGCACCATGATTATGGAGTCTTGTACACAACGCGTCGGCTGCCTACGCACATTGTTAGAGTTAGGTAGTTTAATTGTGAAAAGTGACTAGCTGCACAGTCTGCTGCCATCAGTACAGGATGAATTGTCATGAACAGCCTCTGCTCTTTTCCCATGGCAAAGCTCACTCACATCCTGTTGCTCCAGCAACATCTAAATCTCTCCTCAAACACTCCTACACACTGTTCTTATGCACAGAAGAGGAACTTATTTGGCATTAAATGTAACCAATTACACCGAACCAAATCCCCAGCGTTAATTAATCACTTATGGTGTTTATGTAACTCCAGATGGTACGTACATATTAAGCGCTTAGTAAAAGGTTCGGTTTTGCAGCACATTTAAAACCTGCAGTTTGTTACAGGATCTTGAGAAAGACTAGACTTCATCTCAAACCCTGAGCTGAAATTCTCCAAATACAAAAAATAGGATTACATTGTCAGTGATGCTGTAAACTTCATGTTTTGTACAATTGTGTTTTATCTGGAAAAACAGATACAGTGGACCTTTAAAACCTTCAAGGCACATAATTGGACCATAATTTGATTTTAGAGAAATGTGTTCAAGGTACACGACAAGACCGTGCTCCAGGAGACCGTCCTCCAGGTGGAACATGCACACGGAAGGTGTATATTCATAGGTTCCTGTACCAGTGACAGGACAAGGTACGAATTCTTATCTCTGAGACTTAACCTAAATCAGGATTCACAAATATAAAAGTCCCCCTGTGTTAAAGCCTAAACGTGTAATGACTTTCAGCCAATCAAAATCATGCCTTTTATTAGCAGGACATTTAATGATCTTTTCTGTAGGTTTCTGGTTTGCAGTCTATTTTATTAGCAAACAAATACATAAACAATTAAGTCAAACAAAAAAAATGCTGCAGCAAACAAAAAAAAAAAAAAAATGAAATCACGATGGCAACAAACTGCTGACAGAAAATGTCATAATGTTATTTTAATTTGTGCTCTTCATTTCCATCATTTTTGTTTATTTCATGTTAATAGAAAAATAATCTTTGCAGCTGAAATATATATTTTTTAAATATAACATATTTAAACAAAAAGAAAGAAGAGTTTTGAAGATCATGGGTTTGTTTCTACTCCAGAAGAGCAGAATGAAGATATTTACGGGAGTTTTCTCCTGGAGGATCGGAGGTTTGTTGGGTTTCTCATCAATCCGTCCTCGAGGGCACTGGTGTCTCTATAAATGTTCAATAAGTGCTAATAATGACTGAATTCAGCTTTTCCCAGAAAAACAATAAAAATGTACAGAAATGTTTTTCTACTGCAGTCATACACTGTGTGCTTTAAATCTTACACACGGTCTGGTAAAGATCTAGAAGCAAATTATGCGTCAACAAAACCCGATTGTGCACTTTAGTAAATCCTGTAAATAAGTCGGGCCCTAAAGCAAGGCCCTTAAGCCTCTCTGCTTCAGGGTGTCACTGTAATGCTGTGCTCTGAACACAACTTCCTAATAAACTGGGCTTAAAGCATTTCACTGTGCTGTAATGTAAATGTGTCTGATGGCAGCTGGTGGATGCTGATTGGTCAATTTCTCACATTACCTGGTGTACAGGTGTTCCTAATAAAGTGGCCAGGTTTGTGTTTTAGATTTAATTTTAAAATATTTAATTTGAAATGTTACATTAAACAATAATCAATAAAGAAAATATATTTTTCAGAAATCCTGAATTTATAAATGCTGCCATTTTGTTATTCGGTGTCGGAGAACGTGTTAAAGGTCAGAGGTCCAAGTGCCTTTTTTATGCCAAATTTCTCCATTTATTAAATTATTTATACTTATTCAGGAGGTCTGACACCAGGACACAATTGTGTTTGTTTTTTCTTAAGAAAAGGTTTTTCACTGTGCTCCGTCTCTGCCTGGTCCTAAACGTTCAACTTCATCTCAGTATTTTATACAATACTGCCCTCTACTGGTGATACTGAATTCCCTCCTTCACTATCAGTACAGATGTTCGTTCTCCTCCTGCATGCATGCATAGAAATATTGGTACATTTAATTCAGTGTAGTGTTCGTACGAGTCCATGAATCTGAACCTGCATAAGCCCTTCATAAACCCCTTATGCATTCGCTAATTAATGCGACTTTCTTTAACTCTCATTAAATGTTAGAGAGATTTGACTTCATGAACTTCATGCACCATGACATTTATGGCCCTGAACTACATTTAAATATCAAAATATATATCAGAGATAAATATTGTTTCATTGTGAACACACACACAGCAGGTTCGATACAGCTGGTGAAGTGTCAGGGCACCGTTTTCTTCTGCGTTTTATAGTTTCCTCCTCCATCAAAGAAACATTCCCTGAATCTAATTCAACTACAAGAGCAGAAAAACATCAAGACAAGAGATCAGGAAGACCTTCAATGAGCTCAGGACCTGAAAATATCCAAACCTTTCGGCAACTCGTGCATGACGATCTTCGGAGAACGATCCTCACGATCTCACTTCTGCACCCACCTCGTTTGCCAGATTTGTCTTGTGCGGATTTCACCCTCTTCCTGAAGATGAAGATTCAGCTCAAAGGCGAGATGTGGAGTATGTAACATGTGGTAGAACAATGTTCACAGGGTCTCCACTCTTCTCCACAAAGAGTCAGTGTGGGTGCAGGTCTTCATCCCAAACCAGTGAAAATGAAAACCTGCACCTACACTGGTCCTCAGTGGAGAAGACTGGACACCACTGCGCTTGAACCAATGTTGCTCACAGCTTAAGCACTTGAAGCTCCAGAAGTCATTGTATAGGAGTGTGGAATATCCTCAGGGCTCGTTCACATGAAGAGACGCGTTTGTTTTCCTCAAAACGCCACCGTCAGGTTAAGAACACGCCAATACCACGAGCACACAGGCCCTGGAGGCTTCACAGGATCTGAGAGCAAAACATCTGCAGGAACAGAACTTCTATATAAATATCTCCTGTTTGGGTTACGGCTTTAACTTTCTACCACGTACACGTTCTTTTATTGACTGTAGATCTGAATATTATTCCTTCTGCACAATCATGAGTGGTTTCTTGACCAACAAGAGGATTTTGGAATAAACCCAATTTGCAACCACTCAGAGAGAAACTGAATTAAACTGCCTCTTGTTTGGAATAAACCCAAAGAAATCATTCAGTGGCCAGTTTATTAGGAACAGGTGTACTTTCATGCGAGCAGTGTGTAAAATCCACCAGTACAAACAGGTTGGTCTTGGAATGTTTTTATTTATTTTTCCCCACTGGAGTAAACAAACAGTCATCATACATGCAGTAGAACCTTACAACCGTCCTGTGCTTCAAAACTAAACCTTCATCACCTTGCAGGAGCTCCAACCAGACTGCAGGACAGAGGGAGTTTTATATAAAATATTGCTGAGGCTGTAATTTACACAGCAGGACGAGGGGTTTCCTGGATAAGGCAAACCAGGCCAATCTTCAGTGACTCGACTCAAGACCCCCACAGCTGCCACAAACTCAACTCAAGACCAGAGCTTCATTTCAGTGTGAAGACAGACAGAACAGAGAAGCACATAACGACTGTGGGCTGCATCAAGAGAAACTTTGAGAAGCTTAAATTCATAACAGGAACATGTTTCCTTCAAAACGCTACGACTACTGCCAATATCAACCCCAGCAGATCAGATCAGAACAGCTCAGAGTCTACGACTGGAATTCACATGGAAAAAAAAAAAAAGAAGAGAAGGAAAAAGCAGAGAACATGTACAACAAAGAAGTGCGAAATCTTTGGATATTTTCTTTAAAAAAACCTTTTCTAAACACCCCCACCACCCCCGACCCAGCTGATTG
>NC_060912.1:378140-405640 GCF_014805685.1 Silurus meridionalis | reverse complement strand
TTTATATATGAAAACTATTTTACTGATTTAAAGGAACTTGTGCTTTGTGATGTCATAAATTAAACAATAGAAGTTTAAAGCAACGTTACATAAGTACACTGCAGCACAGGGCTCCACCTAGTGTTCAAAAAGAGGAACTTCATTATTAGGTCACAAACGCAAACCGCCTCGTTTTTGATTGTTCTTTCAAAATCCTCTATATGAACATAAAAACATTCTGAGGTCTAAAGACCTCCAAGAATAAGCAGATGACATCATACCTATAATTCTCTGATTGAAGAAAGTACTGGAGTGTAAAATCAATACATAATAACTATGATTCTGGAGCAGGTATTTTATTAACACACTAGTTTTCATTTATATAAACAGTCCTGGTGACGGATTTGATTAGAAAATTTGATGATCTATTTGTGGTGACTACAAAACAAACAAATCCAATATAAAACAATTTCTGAATTCATGTTGACTTAAATCTGCAATATTAGATTCATAAACAGTGTAAAAACACGGGTCTGATCTTCATGTGTGGATTTCTGAGTCTAGACTGGATTGTTTAGTCCACATATTTACTTAAAAGTGATGATGGGGATGTGATGAGTCTAAATTGGCAGTGTTAAAACAGATGATCGTTTTATACACATTATAATGTTTTTATATTAATCTCTTAAACATGAGACTGAACACACAAAAACACATTAATGCTGTTCTGAGGCAGGACCAAAATCATAAAGACGAATATTACAAAGCATTTTGTTCAGATGTTCAACTGGAATCTAAAGTTACTACGATGTTTTTCATTCAGATGAACTCCTACACCATGTCCACATCATCCTCTATAAAACTATACAGAGATACAGACACATGGCCTTCGCCAATTTATTCATCTTCTAAAATAAAATCCATATTATTATCTCATGATTTTGCACAGCAGGTCATTTATACACACATACAACGACCAGGTTCTCATACTGTCCAAGAGACACCTCTGCTTTTGAACATCATAAACCTGAACTTTTCCTCCTGCATATGCAAGAAATCCCAGAAACACAGAAAGCGTCTCATATTTCACCTTCTAAATGTCTCCATAGTTCTGCCTCACTGTTTTTCCATCTCCTTCTGCTCTTATTCCAGTTACTACAGGGTTTCTCATCGTGGAACTTGGGAGGTGTTTAGGATTCATCCGTTCCCTCAGAGCTCTCAGCAGGAAGACAGTAGGCTGACGTAGGTGACTGAACTTCTCATGGACCATCTGTTGGAAGAGAGAGAGAGAGAGAGAGAGAGAGAGAGAGAGAGAGAGAGAGAGAGAGAGAGAGAGACAAAGAGGGAGAGAGAGAGAGAGAGAGAGAGAGAGAGAGAGGAGAGAGAGAGAGAGAGAGAGAGAGAGAAAGGGAGAGAGAGAGAGAGAGAGAGAGAGAGAGAGAGAGAGAGAGTATTACTTTATCATACATTACATTACATCACTGTTAGGGTTCAGGGGAAAAATGTGGTGAAATCTCTCCCATCCTGAGATGCTTCTCCGGCTCATTTTCTCATTCTCTAATTTTCTGATGGCAGGAAAACCTTTTCTGTTACACTGCTTAGGAGGCAATCCAGGGTCCTTACAAATATTTTCTCCATACCCTCAATATTGGAAAATCTCCAGACCATCAGAATGTTTATTGGATTAACACCAGAAGAAAAAATGTTCATTGTAGCTGTTGTCTATCTGTACTGTATTCATCATGTCCACGATCAGCCATAACATTATGAGCACCTGCCTGAAACAGTCGTGACCCGTCGATCATCAACAGCATGAACTTCTTCAGCAGTTTGAGCTACAGGAGCTCGTCTGATGGATCGGACCACCAGCCTTCACTCCCTGATCAGTGTGTAATCCCATTAAAGAAAACACCGCAGGAGGTGGTGGTGGTGGTGGTGGTGGAGGGTCTATTCTGTGAATGTAGATCACTGCCTCAATTAAATCTTGTGAACCTCATTCCTGTAAGACGTCAGCCTTTTATTTAGAGGCATGAAGGACACAAAATGATGGAGCAGTGTTGAGAACATAACCACAGGAGGTGGTGAACATACTTTTGCACTGGAAATGTACCTGAGAAGGAGCCTGGAGACCAGGACAAACTCCTCTGGACTGAGGGAGGAGGAAACAACCTTGATCTCTGCCACTGTGCAGCAGGGAAACCCTTCCACTGGAAACAGTTTTAGATTTTCGTTTATTAAGAGTGAGTTGTCATCAAGGAGAACGTTCTAACTGTGTAGATTAATCTGCTAGTATCTGATTCTCTTAGAGTGTGAGGTACAGAGGAACGCTGGTCATCCTGGATGGCTGATGATGAATATTATATTGAGAAATTAGAAATAAGTGATGACTAAGAAGCAGTTTCTCTGACCTGTGAGGAACAACACCGGCTGTACCTCAATCATCTCACCTCTGTCTGGAGAGGGAATGAGAGATAAAACATCTCATGCTCTGTAGACACCTCAGCATTTGATTTTAGCTTTTCCGTTTCTCCATTATTTGATCTCACAACCTTTTATTTCACTACGTTATTATAATTAACTGTATAAACAAACCCCAAAAACTACAGAATCAGAGAAACGGTAAGATAAAGTCAGCGAGAGCTGCTGTTTCTATGGTAACAGATAAAAAATAACTTACACCCTATTCTTCCTCAGAATTCTTTTCTCCCGTAGGAAACAAAAACTCCACGTTCAAACGTTTATCCTAAGAATTTTGTACATTATTTTATTTTTAATTGGAAGCTCCTTTGCTATTGATTTGAATTCTGATTGACCAGAAGGTGTTGATTAATGTTCTATAAAAAAAGGACTGAACATGTGACATCATTGGCTGCTGTACCATGACATGTTCCCTTCACTTGAACTGGGAGACCCAAACCTGTTCCAGCATGACGAAGCACTTGTGCACAAGGCAAACCCCATGAACATCTGGAGTGGAAGATCTCCTGCTATAAAGCTCCAACCCTATTGAACACCCAGACCTCCTCACCTCACCTACATCACTACTTGACTTTACTACCTGGATAAAGGTGTCCATAAACGTTTGGAGCTCCCCTAGAGCTCAAACACCAGGGCTGTACATTTATCTACAGATTCAGTGTGTCAGGTTTGAGTGTCTTATTGATTTCATCTGCACAAACACACTGTGACTATTTCACCAAATGAATTATAGAATACAATCCAATTCAAATCCATAAATAACAGCAATTTAATTACAGCGTAAGAAATGGCTCCCTGTTACAGAGCAGTGGTGTGAGTTTTCTAGGTGATATTTAATGTAAATATAAACCAGGTGTGCTGTGAACCCACTTGTCTGAGTGAGAGCAAAACATCTAATACCAAAACATGTGTAAATCTGATGGGACGAATTGAGGTGAAAACTGTCTACACTAATTTACAGATAAATGAGTCCCATTTGTGTGCAAAGCTTTTTTAATAACCTTCTAACAGGAATGTTAGCAATTTATCAGAACTGAGGCAGTGTGTGTATGCATAAACAAACACACACACACACACACACACACACACACACACACACACACACAATTGCAAAAGTGGAGTGTATCATTGTTGCTTAAAATAAAAGTTAATACGAAAATAAGTCCTGACTCAGGACTACAGTTTGCTCTGATCTCCATCACTGCTCCTCAACATCGTTTATCTGTAATAAATGGACATTTGGTGGAACCCAGATGAGGATGAGGTTCCCTCTTGAGTCTGGTTCCTCTCAAGGTTTCTTCCTTCTGCATCTCAGGGAGTTTTTCCTTCACCACAGTCTCCACCGACTTGTTCATCAGGGACAAACTTACACTTATAAACAACATCTTCATTTTTATCTCCACAGTATCTGTGTAAAGCTGCTCTGAGACGATGTTCGTTATTAAAAGCTCAATACAAATAAACATGAATTGAGATTTACACATTGGGAGGTGTCTTAAACACAACCCGGAGCAAATTAGCAAATTTCAGCAAGACACAAAGGCCATCAGGGTCGGGTTTAGAGAGCTAACACGACTCTCCCAGTCTGTCTGTCTCCAGCACTCGCTGGGTTCAAGAGCAGAAGTGTGTGTGATCCATCCCCGTGCAACGTGCATCAGTTTCCCTGGAGAAATCGTGATGCACGAGCGCACAATAACGCACACGGTTCTATTAAATATTCACTTTTGGTACTTCATGTTGTGCATCTGTGATGAAATAACTGATCAAATTCGGATTATTGAGGATGTGATACAGCAGGAGGATCGACTGGGCAGTAAAACACGATAGAAAAGAGTTTCAAGGGAAAACTTTTTTTTTCATAAATGACATAAAAAATGATCTGTTATAAACTTGTTTAGAGTTCATATAGTCAAGTAGATAATATCTTAACTCTAATCTTAATCCTAGAGAGTAGTTATTATGGTTATTTTCAAAGTTTCTCAGGTTCAATGACAAAGCAAAACAAGAAATAAAAAAAATTGTTTTATTTAAAATTAATGAAGACACTTAAGAACAGAATATAAATTGATTATAAAAATACAGTGTGGTCAGTTCAGACGTAGCACAGTGCTCATTTAGTAAATGCTCAGATAAACAATAGGCTAATTGTGTGTTAATGTTAAATTAACATTATACCAAGTCGTCCGAAATAAAACACTGCATGGGAAACGGCTTTGGTGTGTTAGTGTCAGTGCACTAGTACATTAGTTACAGTGCACTAGTACATTAGTTGCAGTGTTAGTGTCAGTGCACTAGTACATTAGTTGCAGTGTTAGTTACAGTGCACTAGTACATTAGTTGCAGTGTTAGTGTCAGTGCACTAGTACATTAGTTACAGTGCACTAGTACATTAGTTGCAGTGTTAGTTACAGTGCACTAGTACATTAGTTGCAGTGTTAGTGTCAGTGCATTAGTACATTAGTTGCAGTGTTAGTGTCAGTGCACTAGTACATTAGTTACAGTGCACTGGTACATTTGTTACAGTGCACTAGTACATTAGTTGCAGTGTTAGTGTCAGTGCACTAGTACATTAGTTGCAGTGTTAGTGTCAGTGCACTAGTACATTTGTTACAGTGCACTAGTACATTAGTTGCAGTGTTAGTTACAGTGCACTAGTACATTAGTTGCAGTGTTAGCTGCAGTGCACTAGTACATTAGTTGCAGTGTTAGTGTCAGTGCACTAGTACATTAGTTACAGTGCACTAGTACATTAGTTGCAGTGTTAGTTACAGTGCACTAGTACATTAGTTGCAGTGTTAGCTGCAGTGCACTAGTACATTAGTTGCAGTGTTAGCTGCAGTGCACTAGTACATTAGTTGCAGTGTTGGTGTCAGTGCACTGGTACATTAGTTGCAGTGTTAGTTACAGTGCACTAGTACATTGGTTGCAGTGTTGGTTACAGTGCACCAGTACATTAGTTGCAGTGTTAGTGTCAGTGCACTGGTACATTGGTTACAGTGCACTAGTACATTAGTTGCAGTGTTAGCTGCAGTGCACTAGTACATTGGTTGCAGTGTTAGTGTCAGAGCACTAATACATTAGTTGCAGTGTTAGTGTCAGTGCACTAGTACATTAGTTGCAGTGTTAGCTGCGGTGCACTAGTACATTAGTTGCAGTGTTAGTGGCAGTGCACTAGTACATTAGTTGCAGTGTTAGCTGCAGTGCACTAGTACATTAGTTAGAGTGCACTAGTACATTAGTTGCAGTGTTAGTTACAGTGCACTGGTACATTAGTTGCAGTGTTGGTGTCAGTGCACTGGTACATTAGTTGCAGTGTTAGTGTCGGTGCACTAGTACATTAGTTACAGTGCCCTAGTACATTAGTTGCAGTGTTGGTTACAGTGCACCAGTACATTAGTTGCAGTGTTAGCTGCGGTGCACTAGTACATTAGTTGCAGTGTTAGTGTCAGTGCACTAGTACATTAGTTGCAGTGTTAGTGTCAGTGCACTAGTACATTAGTTGCAGTGCACTAGTACATTAGTTGCAGTGTTGGTGTCAGTGCACCAGTACATTGGTTGCAGTGTTAGTGTCAGTGCACTGGTACATTAGTTACAGTGCACTAGTACATTAGTTGCAGTGTTAGTGTCAGTGCACTAGTACATTAGTTGCAGTGTTGGTGTCAGTGCACTGGTACATTGGTTACAGTGCACTAGTACATTAGTTGCAGTGTTAGTGTCAGTGCACTAGTACATTAGTTGCAGTGTTAGCTGCAGTGCACTAGTACATTAGTTGCAGTGTTGGTGTCAGTGCACTGTACATTAGTTGCAGTGTTAGTGTCAGTGCACTGGTACATTAGTTGCAGTGTTGGTGCAGTGCACTGGTACATTAGTTGCAGTGTTGGTTGCAGTGTTAGTGTCAGTGCACTGGTACATTAGTTGCAGTGTTAGTGTCAGTGCACTGGTACATTGGTTACAGTGCACTAGTACATTAGGTTGCAGTGTTAGTTGCAGTGTTAGTGTCAGTGCACCAGTACATTAGTTACAGTGCACCAGTACATTAGTTGCAGTGTTAGTGTCAGTGCACTAGTACATTAGTTGCAGTGTTAGCTGCAGTGCACCAGTACATTAGTTGCAGTGTTAGTGTCAGTGCACCAGTACATTAGTTGCAGTGTTAGTGTCAGTGCACTAGTACATTAGTTGCAGTGCACTAGTACATTAGTTGCAGTGTTAGTGTCAGTGCACTAGTACATTAGTTGCAGTGTTAGTGTCAGTGCACTAGTACATTAGTTACAGTGCACTAGTACATTAGTTGCAGTGTTAGTGTCAGTGCACCAGTACATTGGTTGCAGTGTTGGTGTCAGTGCACTAGTACATTGGTTACAGTGCACTAGTACATTAGTTGCAGTGTTAGTGTCAGTGCACTAGTACATTAGTTGCAGTGTTAGCTGCAGTGCACTAGTACATTAGTTGCAGTGTTAGTGTCAAAACACTAATACATTAGTTGCAGTGTTAGTGTCAGTGCACTATGCTACAAGCTTTTGTAAACAAGCTAACGTTTACTAGATAAGTGATATTTTAATCGCTAATAGAGCAGATTCATGGAAAATTACATCCGTAATCAGCATTTTTACCGCAACTAATTCATGAATGAGTCTGAATCAACTACATTAAAGAGAATCGCTTTATTTAAAGTGAATAAAATACCTTAATGGAGTTGAACATTAATTGAGTCGCAGACACACACCTGACTCGTGTGTGTAGAGAAGGTGAGATGAACACACACCTGACTCGAGTGTGTAGAGAAGGTGAGATGAACCGCACACCTGACTCGAGTGTGTAGAGAAGTTGAGATGAACCGCACACCTGACTCGTGTGTGTAGAGAAGGTGAGATGAACACACACCTGACTCGAGTGTGTAGAGAAGTTGAGATGAACCGCACACCTGACTCGTGTGTGTAGAAGTTGAGATGAACCGCACACCTGACTCGTGTGTGTAGAGAAGTTGAGATGAACCGCACACCTGACTCGTGTGTGTAGAGAAGTTGAGATGAACCGCACACCTGACTCGTGTGTGTAGAGCAGGTGAGATGAACCGCACACCTGACTCGTGTGTGTAGAGCAGGTGAGATGAACCGCACACCTGACTCGTGTGTGTAGAGAAGTTGAGATGAACCGCACACCTGACTCGTGTGTGTGTAGAGCAGGTGAGATGAACACACACCTGACTCGTGTGTGTAGAGCAGGTGAGATGAACCGCACACCTGACTCGAGTGTGTAGAGAAGGTGAGATGAACACACTCCTGACTCGTGTGTGTGTGTAGAGCAGGTGAGATGAACTGGGAAAGCAGGCAGTGGGTCAAACCACTGTGAGGAGGGGGGACTCAACTGTTTCTAAATGCATTTTTGCGTTTTTTTTATACTTACACAATTATTTAGGTATACATACATATATATTTCACAATAGAGAGTGCGATATTTTTAAAATATGTTTTTGGGGGGACAATCCTCGGATGTGGGGGCATGTCCCCTCCGTCCCCCCCGGGATTTACGCCCATGCGCTTTACACATATATTTAATATAACACCTTTAACTACACATATTTTATCTCTACACAATGTGCCACACTATTTGTAGAGAGATAAAGTGAATTCTCTGATGGAGTTGTTTGTATATTCGCTTGTAAGCGAGTGTAACATCGCTGTGAGATCTGATTGGTCCGCTGTAAAGCGCGGAGTAATTCTGACCAATCACAGGCGCTGTATTGAGTTTCACTTCGTCTACTGTTGAAACGAAGAAACTTCCGCACTTTTGCAGCTGTTGCAGCTGTTGACGCAGTGAAAATGGGCGCTTGTATGGCGTTGTGTTCCCTGGCGAGCTGTGTGAGTGACTTTCTAACACTTTATCGCCTTTTATCGCATTTTATTCCGGTTGTCTAGACCCAGTGTAAAGTGTTGGACCGTGTGGGTACTTCTGAGTTCTGATCTCGTGTTCTAGAGCTCTGTTTTTCCGGGTTTGCTGTGCGGCTTTATGGGGAAATGTTTAATTATTATTACTGTTACTATTATTATTATTATTACTTTTTAGTTGTTGTTTTTTCGTTAAAATGGTTGGCTGGGGTCACCCAGAATAGTTTAATGATTTCATCTGAATCTGGATAGAGATTTATTTAATGTGACTGTGACGTCATTTCACATACTACTACTACTACTACTACTACTAATAATAATAATAACAATAACAATAATAATAATTAGTATTGTTAGTATTGTATTGTTTCTGGCAGCAGAATTATCTGAGATTTTTTCGGTTTCTGTAAAGATCTCTCGTGTGATATGAGTTAAATAAGCGAGAGATATTGCGATATCAATAAGAAATCATTTCCCGGTTCACTTTGCTGGAGAACAATAAACATATTGAAGCAGATCAGTGATGTATGTGATGATCTGGAACATTCTCCTGTAGGCATCGTGTCTGTGCAGCTCGGCTCCATGCATCTTATCAGGATGTTGTCCTTCCACCTACAACTCCACCATCACCCGCCTGGCTTTCTCCTTCTTCCTGATCCTCGGCACCCTCGTGTCCATCATCATGATCCTGCCTGGAATGGAGCATCATCTGGAGCAGGTACACAGGGAGTAGATGAGGAGTTATCAGTTTATTGATCTTTAGTCATCTACAATAATGATGCCATATAAATCCTACAAATATCATCCATTTGTTTTTTAAACAATCTCACATACAACACAAATCATCAAACTATAATAATGCCTCCTTCACCTTTGGTTGATTATTTCATGTTCCACAGATACCTGGGTTCTGTGAAAAAGGCCGGTCCATACTGAGCTTTGAGGGAGTGGTGAACTGCGAGGTTATTGTTGGCTTTAAGTCCGTGTACAGGATGTGTTTTGCTTTGGCCTGCTTTTTCGTTCTCTTCTCCATCATCATGATCCGAGTGCGAAGCAGCAAGGACCCACGAGCCTCCATTCAGAACGGGTACGCTTTTAAACATCTGGATTCCACAAATACACACACCTCTAAAAAACGTTATAATGTTATATATGGGATTGTGTCCTTTAGATTCTGGTTCTTTAAGTTCCTGATACTGGTTGGAATAACAGTAGGAGCTTTCTTCATCCCAGATGGCACATTTAACACAGGTGCTACTTTCAGAATTTAGTTGTTTCCCAGTTCTTTGATCAATGAATTAAAATGAATTCATGCACATAAACATCAGAGTTGAATTTACACAGTTTGTTTGTTCGTTCGTTTGTTCGTTCCAGTGTGGTACTATTTTGGCGCGGTTGGCTCCTTTATCTTCATCCTGATGCAGCTGATTTTGCTGGTGGACTTTGCTCACACATGGAACCAGAATTGGGTGGAAAATGCTGAGAATGGCAACAGGAAGTGCTGGTATGCAGGTAAGATCACCCAGAGTACTCGCAGATCAGTCTGATGTTGCTGTCTGGTTTAGAAGGATGCAGCCTTGTCAATTAAAGTGTTACTAGCAATCATGTATACAGAAGATGGAAAACGGTGCGTTTCCCCAAGTGCTCTCCGGCTAGCATGAGACTAGCATTTCAGGAAGATGTGTTCGCTTCATGTGTTATGAAGAAGCTTTCATGTGATCTGGGAGAGTTAGTGACTGGGGAAAATCAAATTTAAGTGATAAAAGGATCTCACCACAGACCTTCGTGAAGTCTAATGTCGATTCTTATCCAGCAGAGCAGTACATCATTCTAGGCTTTGGATACATATAGAATTAAGACACTGCATTAACTTTTCCAGTGCAGCAGCAGTGGGCAAACTCTTCTATCTTGGGAACTGTGGGATTTCTTGATTACATCTATGTCTAGTATAGCTATAAAATAGGCGTGTCTATAACAGATAATACGATTAGATTGTAGCAATCAGTTGTGCTAACTAATGCCCAAGGAATTGTTCTTTCTGGCACTGAAGAAGTACAGGGCGACTCTGATGTGTACTCTGCTGCCCCCTTGTGTGCAGAGGCATGTAGCCTGTATAGCATATACACTGTAACCAGCACTTAAGATGTTCCTGTATGTTTCCTCTGCAGCTCTATTGTCCTTCACATTCATTCAGTATGCGGCCGCATTTACTGCGATGGTGCTGTTTTACGTGTTCTACACCCAGCCGGATGACTGCACCGAACACAAAGTTTTCATCAGCCTCAACTTTATCTTCTGCATAATAGTGTCTGTCGTCTCCATTCTCCCTCAAGTGCAGGTAATACTCTCTCTCTCTCTCTCTCTCTCTCTGTGTCTCATGGAAGGATAAAGAGCATCAGCACACTATATAAAGTGTTAAAACATGCTGTTGTATAATCAACAGTAGGTTCATTAGGTCATACATGAAATAGAGAGAAAGGAATATTTTCCAGCACATTCCAGAAAATCCTGTGGTTTTAGATCGCTGTAGGTTAGAATGTTCTCTCTGCTGTTGTGTTAATGTAATAGACATATACTGTATTTGAGGGATGATTGTTATATAATTGAAGTATTATTTATGTCTGCATGTGTGAACAGGAAGCTCAGCCTGGCTCAGGTCTGCTGCAGTCTTCACTCATCTCGCTGTATACCATGTATCTCACCTGGTCTGCTATGAGCAACAATCCCAGTAAGTCACACCTTGACCCACCTATTATAATAATAATAATAATAATAATAATAATAATAATAATAATAATAATCTTTATGTTATAGAGCACATTTCAAAGCTACATCTCAAAGTGATTTTTAATAATAAGTAAACACACAAAAATACCTGAAGAAGTAAGTTTTAAGAGCAGGTTTAAAAACACTAAACGATCCAGCATGTCTGATCTCAATGAGGAGAGAATTCCACAGTTTTGGTGCATGGGAGGAAAAACCCTGATCACCTATGTATGTATGTATGTATGAATGTAAATGGGTAGGAGGAACATCTAAAGAGCAGAGGAGCTGCACCTTGGAGATCACACCTTGGAGTGGAGACAGTTAGAAGTTGCCCTATAGATCAGCATAAGAATGGAAAAACCGAAAGGTCATTAAGAGCCTCAGATGCTCATGTATTTTGTTGTTTATTGTTTTAGGGTGTAGATAATGGATATCATGGTGCTGTGTTCTCTCCTGCTTGCAGCCATCAGCGGTTGCACCACAGTAGCAGCTCTACTGAGCTGTAAAGCTGTGCAGATTTACCCTGATCAAATTCTCTGTAACTCATTTCTTTAACAAAATCCATCACGCTTGTCTTTAAGGCGCGGTGAGAAGATCGGAGACGTCCGATATGGTTTTGGCTTTGGCGTTCATGTCGCTAGCCGTGGTGCTGAACCCACAGTTGTGTGTTGATCCCCCTGTAGGAACTTACAGCATGTACTTCAAAATTTTTAGTACAAACTGATTTGTTAGTCCTGCTTGAAATGATATCATCATAAATTCCTATTAATATTTGTCACATGGCTTTAATCAGCTGGATCTTTAGAATGTTCTGTGTCCAATATATAAAAAATGCGTTTACTCCATTAAAGGAAAGGAGTAAAAAAATAAAATAAACATATTTGCCCCACAAATACAAGCATGAATTCTCTTGGTACACATGCTAGTATCCGTTACTAAGCAGACAGTAATGGTTGCTGGGTTTTGAGCTATTTTGGATGTGCTGTAACTGGGCAGAGTAAATAAGAAGCTTTTTATTTGGGTTTTCTTCAAACTTGGAGGCAGGTGCTGCTATACAAGCATGCAGTTATTTCAATAAAAAAAAAACAATGTATGAAAATACAATGAGATGCAAATCAATTTTTGAAAATCGATATCCTTTTCGCCTCGATGTAGATCGGAAATGTAACCCCAGCCTGCTACAGCTGGTTACCAACAACCTCACTACCACAGCTGCTCCAACCCCCACCATCCCCCCTGGGCAAGTCCAGTGGTGGGATGCACAAGGAATTGTGGGATTGGTCATCTTCCTCTTTTGCACACTGTATGCCAGGTGAGTAGTTGTGCATTTTAAAGCTCCAACAGTGCATGTGCAGTTAATGGTTATTATTTAGTGTAATTTCTGGCCATAAAACCATTCATTATCCTCCGCAGGAACAAAATAGCTGTGAGAAGAAAGTATGATTTACAAATATAAGAGTTAGATAAATAAATAAATAAAATACAGTAATAAAAAAACAGCTAAACTGTTGTTAAGTACATTGTTAAGCTGAGCTGAAATTTGGAGTGTACAGAACTGTAATAGATGGGAATAAGTTTGGAAGTTCAGTAATCAGTTAGAACACAATACTGAAGCTCATACCTGCACAGTAAGCCGCTCTGGATGAGGGCGTCTGCCAGATGTTTTAAATGTAAATGGATGTAAATCGAGTTCTAACACAATGCAGTTGCACATCATCAGGTAACAAACCCAGTGACAGGAAAAGATCTAAAGCCAAATCAAACATGAGATCATGGTGAAGGAGGAACTGTGACCTTTGTGACCATTATAAAACATTTTAATATCATAAGTTTGAATCTGGAGGTTTTGTTTTGTAGGACATTTCATCCTTCACAACACTAATTCACATATTTATTATTTTATCCTTCAACATGTCTCCTGCAGCATCCGTTCATCCAATAACTCTCAGGTGAATAAGTTGATGCATACGGAGGAGAGGCAGGAGCTGGCGCTCGACCGAGAGGCAGAGGTGGGAGAGGACGGAGTGAGACGTGCTGTGGATAATGAAGAGGATGGCGTGACCTACAGTTACTCTTTCTTTCACTTCTGTCTCGTCCTGGCTTCTCTTTACATCATGATGACTCTCACTAATTGGTATCAGTGAGTATCAGTTCCACAGACCTGAGAGTAAAGTAACATGCAGCACAGAATAAAAACAGCACATGTAGGTAGACATTACACTGTGCAGGAACCAGAACAGCTGGATTTCTGTGCAGAATTGGACCCGTAAACACATGATCACTCTGTCCAGTCACAGTGAGGAGGGAAAGAGATGCAGTCAGTTCTGTTTCTCAGGGTTTCTTCAACCCCGGCTGTAGGTTTAACATAACTGACACTTTGGTTTTATTAACGCCATCAGTGGGTTGAGAAGAACATCCATGTGTAATAAAGGTCACTGTGTGGAGGCCATGAAGGTCAAAAATGGTGCCTAAGGTTATTTTACCATAAAACCTGGTTATCAATGCCAGGAAGCTGAGACTTAAATAAAACAATGCATTGATCCCTCACTTTAAGCTGAGATTTTTGGATCTTCACTAAATACTAAGTGCACTGACTGTAAATTCGACCTGTACAACTAAGCAAAAATCCCAATAGTTATGTAAAGGTATGGTTTTTAATCTTCTTCTCTTTTCTTTTTTCTCACTCTTGTATTTTCTTTTTCTTCCCAAGGCCTAACACGGCGTACACGTCCATGCAGAGCACCATGCCTGCAGTGTGGGTGAAGATCAGCTCCAGCTGGCTGGCCTTGGCTCTGTACCTCTGGACTCTCGTGGCTCCTCTGATCCTCAACAACCGAGACTTCAGCTAAGCTGCAAAGAAGCCATTCCAGCACAGGTTCTGGTCCATGTGCCCTCATCTGTGTGTAGAATGAAATATTTTTTCCAGTGAGAAAATACAACCACAGAATATCAAAATCAATCATCTGATTTCTTTCTCTCTTTCTTTTCCTTTATACGTTTATGAAGCACTGAGAAGGACACTATGCTTATCGATTGTTATTATGGAAATCTCCTAGAATTATAACACTTATTACCTGTAAGATCACACTTTTCATTAGTTCTTCTGTTGCTCTGTAATGTTTATGCTGATTTTCTCTCTGGTGTTGGTCAAATCTACATCTGTTGATGTTCTGTATGTTTTTGTGAAGTGTATTTTGACCAAAGAAGGAAGCAAATACTTTTATACCTATCTGAAGGCAGTGGGTTTTATAATGATCTAGTTTGTATTTTGCACATTTTAACCTGCAGGAAATATTATTAAAGATTTTCACTCGACATTGTTGGAGAGCTTCTGTATGTGAAACTGCAGCATGTCGTTTCTGGAGGAGGAAAGCACTGGTTTTCCATAGATGGAGCTTTTTGTAGGTTAGATTCTTTATCTTGAGCCAAGCTGTGTGTGTGTGTGTGTGTGTGTGTGTGTGTGTGTGTGTGTGTGTTGGTTAAACACATGATTTTATGATTACGCTATATAGTGAGCTACACTACAGCAGCAGGGTGTTTCCTTTCATTTTCTGTTTTGTTGTCACATGACCCTCACAGCTCAGTTCATATCCACAGAAAATCCTCACTTACACAAGAACACGAACACCTACTTAGCAGAAGCTGCTTCAGGGAATGTGATTCTCCCCTCATGAGATGGTGAGAGGTGAACACAAGACCCACACTTATACTATTGTGCTGCTGAGGAGAGCGAGATTTAGAGCGAGACTCCGAGAGGAAACTGCTGATCCACACTCAGCCCTTTTACTCTGTAGGTCTGTGTGTCGTTCCATATTACTGTTCGAGAGCATGTGATTCAATTCAAGCCGATACGATGCCTGCAGGCTTTTCTGTCTCACTTTATAAAAGAGTGACCTTTTAGTATGCACCTTCATTTCATTTACAGTATTGTAGAATACACACGTGTAGTACTGCTACATGTACATATACGGCACTGTAACGTGACCCCAGGGTGGGTTGTGATACGGCATTCCTGAAGCAGGAGATAAGAATCTTATTTACGGCCCACAGTTTCATCCACCATATGATACCAAAACAAAAACAAGTGATTGAGCCTCTGCAACGATTTCATTTCATTCCAAACATACACCAGGTGCTTTGTGTTTTGTGATTTTTTTGTGGTGTCTCCATCACACCCAGGAGGAGACAGGAGGAACCTAATTCCGTTATGTAACCCTTGACTTCACTCCTACATGGACTACAGTGGAGGGAAGGTCCTGCCTGTGCGGGGACAGAGGACACTGCTGGGGATTGTGGAACAGCTTGTACTAAGTTTATTTGTGGTTTCTTTGAAAGCATCTCCACCTGGGAAGTCTCGAAAAGGGAAACCCAGGCACGGCAGCTCCTATAACTGCCTTCATGCATGCCATGAGTAACTCCCCTGTTTTAATACACTGAGGAATTGAGAGGAGTGGAAAAACAGCACCCATGCTCACAGTGATGACAAAAATAACGTGTCTCAGCGGTGTCGTTATGTGTTTTGGTGCTGGCTGGTAATCACGAGTGCACATGAGGGAGATTCTCTAAAGACTCTTTCGCCTTTTCTCTTTCGCTCTTTCGCCTTTTCGTTCAAGTTTATTTGTCACTAAATGGAGCTGACAGAATCGATGACATGCCAGTGGTTCTAAGAGGGGGGTCCGAACACATATGATAAATTTTAAAATCAAATCAACAGTACAGCATCATGCGCTAATGCAAAGAGCAGGAAGAATTCAGGTCAACTTTCTAGCTAAAAGATACAAGCAGAACCTTATAAATGTGTGGATAAACAACCTTGAATGAGGAATTGAAATCAATTAATCAAAGAATTCAAACAGCTTTCAGAAGATCTTCAGAAGATTGTATAAACATGTGATCATGCTGGTGTATGAACAAAAAGTTTGATTTGTGAGTAGACTGGGTTTCCTCCTGTGTGTGTGTGTGGATGCATTATGAGAGGTGCACTCTCTAAGGTTCTACCACATGCCAGAACATGTATTATATATATATATTGTATACATTTTACTGCAAACATATGGACATACTTTTATTTTTTTCTGTTTAATTATTAGTATTAAAGATGTTTTGGAATGAAATGAGGCTGATTCTGCTTTTAAAAGTGTATTAATTATCAAATCAAATGCTTTTTATGACTGTCCAAATGTAAACTGATAAAGTATGAAATAGAAGTACTTAAATATACTCTAAAACATACAACAATAAGACAATAATTTTATATCAGATATATAAATAAATGATTTAGTTAATAATAAAGAATAGCAGCTTATTTTGAATGAAAATGGAACTGCATGAAGATTTCACATTTCTCTACTTGATTGAAATTCCCAAACTTCAGTGTTAAATATCCACATTATTGAAATAAATAATCATATTTTAAAAAATACATCTGTATTGGTGCCATAAAGAAGAACTAATTTTATGTTAGAAATGTGTAAAACTCATCAACATAATTCTAGCTCATGCAACATTTTTTGGTATGTAAATACAGTATAACATATAAAGTATCAATGACGTCACCTGGTGTCTGTTTGATACTTTCTCCTGAAAAGAACAATGTCAGCACTGAACCCTGAGAACATGTTACTGCGCATGTCCCTCACACTCACACTGGTCATACAGTAACAGTTCAGCTCTCATAGATGATCAACCAGCAGAACAGTAATGAGAACTTCAATGACCTCACACAAAAACACACACACACACACACACACACACACACACACACACACACACACACACACTGAAAGCACTGACAACCAGTGCACAGAGGGGGCGTGGTTTCCCCGAGCTCGAGCAGACCAGCAGATGTGAGTGAGGTTGCAGCTCCGCTCGCTGTTCTAGTGAAGCAGGCAGGAGATAGGAGGAGGTAGGAGGCATGGCCGACCATCAGCTTCCCCCGAAACTGCTTCTGACCTAAATGCAGTGATGCACAGGCTTTACGAAGAGAAGAGCACGCAGGACATCTCCAGGAAGCGCAGCTGCTCTTGCAGGTACTGCTTCTGAATCACTGTTCTATGATGACTTTCACACTGAAGGTGCCTTGTGCTGCAGATAGTTCACCTCGGACAGTCCCGCAAACGCAGTGTCGAGGGGACTTCTTTCCTCTTCATTAAAGGCATGCTTTATTCACACACACACACACACACACACACACACACACACACACACACACACACACACGGGGTAGGATTTTTGGTTTGCTGCTTAGAAGACCATTGAAGCATGAGATCAGCGCGTGCGGTTTTCCAGGCAGGGAGGGGAAGGATGATTGGGTTCATTGTGTACTCCAGAACTTCCTGAATGAACCTGAGAGGAGTCCATCATCAGGTTCGGTGAAGCTGGAGATTTCTTGAGCATCAGCGTGTGCGCTTGAAGGTTTCATCACGCATGAAATCGCGCGTGCACGAGCTGTTTGAAAACAAAGGATATTGTTGCGGTCGCGGGATAAACAGTGCGCGGTGCGCGGAGGTGCGTGGAGGTGCGTGGTGGTGGAGGTGCGTGGGGTCAGATGTAGGAGATGATACTGATGATGGAGGCTGTTTTCCCCGCATGTAGGTGTTTGCGGGATCCTAAATGGGGCTCCAGTCCGCATTGTTCGCACGAGGAGTAATGATCGATAGCGTTACGTAAGCGCGAGCGAGAAACGGGTTCGGCTTTACAAATATTATAAAAAAGAAAATCAGGGATCGATATATCGCTATAAGGGAACGCGCTTATGTCACTGCGCGCATCCGCGAGCGTCACGGCGCATTTTGCGGCGCCTTTGTTAGAATAAACGCACTTTTCCCCTGGTCGAGTTCAGACCCAGGAAATCAGAGTGTGTTATCTGTAAGAGCTCCACACTGATGCTCCAGCTGGAATAAAACCCATGGTGATGAGTCCACACGGTCAGTACTGATGCCTTGTGAAGATACACACTGAAAAATTCCATCTTGGGCTGAACTGCTGCCTCCTGCAAAAACTCCTTTAGCAGCCTTTTCCAGGTTTCCTGACTGCTCTAATATTCATCACTTCATGTTGTGAGATTGGAGAATGACCTCACAACGGAGATCCGGAAACTCTTTCTGTCCACCAGCTTCTCGGTGGCATGGCTTCGGCTTCAAGTTTTACCAGCTTTGGCAACTGCTCAACAAACTGCACTTGGGAAATGTTGAATAGTGATGTTTGGGTCATGCTGCCTGTGGTTCTCCTTACACCCATCACACACCTGATTCTGTCAGGAGAACTCTTACATTTGAACTGAATCAGAATGAGGATGATTTCTGGGCAGAGTACACAACATGCTACCTTCTAGGTAACAGATACACCTTGCAGGTACATTGTGTGAGGTGTGTATGTAAGGTGAAGGTTTGTTCCTTTTTTCTGAGAGCATAAGCAGGACTGAGAGCTTTTCCGTTTTCCAGAACGAGTCTAAACTGTCATCCAGAAGGAAAACGAGACGGAGGGTAAATCAGGACAAATAAGGGACCAGTTCTGATTCTGAAATCTTAGCAGAGGCTAACAGCAGGCTGGACGTGGTGACATTTCTCGTTTCCAGACTGCTGAGATGATTAGCACAGTGTTAGATTAGGATGTGGGATTTCTACAATATGCCGCTGTAATACGACATGCTGATAATGATCATTACTGGAACATTTACATGTGCTATTTTATGAAGAATGATTGGTAAAGTTGATGTGATTAACGCTGAACTATTAAAAAAAGAAACTTTTACTTTGTACCAGATACTTTTTTTTTTGCTGTTTTTATTTTGCATTGATCTCATTTTATCTACAGTCTCTTTCTCCTGAGATATCTGAAGGGGTTTCTCAAAGATGTGATGACCTTCTGATTAGTTGCTCACTGAGCCATCACGGCCCCTTCATTTGTTTTAAACACACTTAGATCTGGTTGATAAAATTTTAAGAAGTGATCAGACCAATTTGTTTTTTTTTTCATCTGTTTTATTTGTTTAAAAACAGCTAGCTAACTTTTTAATTTTCAAAGCCAAAAATGTAGTCACACAAAATACACAATTCATCTACATGCTAACATTTTTATTCTCCATCAACTACATTAAACAATCAGATTAGCATTTGGCCCTGCCCATAAAACACCATAAAATAAATAACAATTAAATTAATAATAAAATAAACTTCTTTAGTGGCAGTTCAAATTAAAAGTATTTTTTAATATTTAATCTGATTTTTCGGAATACCACATATTTTTGTGTGAATATTTAGTAATAAACGTGTTCATATCCAGGCTGATGTACAGGATGAGGCCTCACGTGAGCAGATCTGATAAGGATTTTGCTCTGTCATGTTGATCCGCCTTTCATTTTCTATTAGAAGCTTCTTGTGCCACTCACATGGAGATTAGTGTTTCAGATGTTCTCAGACCCTCCTACTTAATAGCATTATCTAATGCACATGTCGTCTAATAACAAGTGCTATACGTCCACACAAGGAGCCTCACCCCATACCCTCACACCCCCAAACCTACCACACCCCATACCCTCACACCCCCAAACCTACCACACCCCATACCCTCACACCCCAAACCTACCACACCCTGAACCCTCACACCCCAAACCTACCACACCCCATACCCTCACACCCCAAACCTACCACACCCCATACCCTCACACCCCCAAACCTACCACACCCCATACCCTCACACCCCAAACCTACCACACCTCATACCTCACACTCCCAAACCTACCACACCCCATACCCTCAAACCCCTATACCACACACCCCAAACCTACCACACCCCATACCCTTACACCCCTATGCCTCACACCCCAAACCTATCACACCCCATACCTCACACCCCAAACCTACCTCACCCCATACCCTTACACCCCTATACCCTCACACCCCAAAGCTACCACACCCTGAACCCCCATACCCTCACACCCCAAACCTACCACACCCCATACCCTCACACCCACAAACCTACCACACCCCATACCCTCACACCCCAAATCTACCACACCCTGAACCTCACACCCACAAACCTACCACACCTCTAAACCTCACACCCCAAATCTACCACACCCTGAACCTCACACCCACAAACCTACCACACCTCTAAACCTCACACCCCAAACCTACCACACCTCTAAACCTCACACCCCAAACCTACCACACCCTGAACCCTCACACCCCAAACCTACCACACCCTGAACCCTCACACCCCAAAGCTACCACACCCTGAACCTCACACCCCAAACCTACCTCACCCCATACCCTCAAACCCCTATACCACACACCCCAAACCTACACACCCCATACCCTCACACCCACAAACCTACCACACCTCATACCTCACACTCCCAAACCTACCACACCCCATACCTCACACCCCAAACCTACCACCCCATACCCTCAAACCCCTATACCACACACCCCAAACCTATCACACCCCATACCCTCACACCCCAAACCTACCACACCCCATACCCTTACACCCCTATACCCTCACACCCCAAAGCTACCACACCCTGAACCCCCATACCCTCACACCCCAAACCTACCACACCCCATACCCTCACACCCACAAACCTACCACACCCCATACCCTCACACCCCAAATCTACCACACCCTGAACCTCACACCCACAAACCTACCACACCTCTAAACCCTCACACCCCAAATCTACCACACCCTGAACCCTCACACCCACAAACCTACCACACCTCTAAACCCTCACACCCCAAACCTACCACACCTCTAAACCCTCACACCCCAAACCTACCACACCCTGAACCCTCACACCCCAAACCTACCACACCCTGAACCCTCACACCCCAAAGCTACCACACCTCTAAACCCTCACACCTCAAACCTACCACACCCTGAACCCCCATACCTCACACCCCAAGCCTACCACACCCCATACCTCACACCCCAAACCTACCACACCCCATACCCTCACACCCCAAACCTACCACACCCCATACCTCACACCCCAAACCTACCACACCCCATACCCACACCCCAAAAATGAGACCCCACAAACCCCTTAAACTTACAAAACTCAAACCTCCAGACCCCACACCCCTAAGCCTCTACACCCCCACAAACCCAAATGCCTGCACTTCAAACCCCAACAACCCCCAACAACCCCCACAAAATCCCCTTGACTGTAAATGTGTGGTTTCAGTGTATATTTTTAGAGAGACTGTATCTGTTTTGGGAATGACTGGTTGCTTCCACCAAATCCAAAGTCTATATTAGTCTCATGTTCATTTATTAAAAAAAGTCCTCAAATATTCGACATGTTACTGAATCCATCAAGCAAGTCAACGTGGAATGTGATCCTGGTGTGTGTTTTAATTATTTACTCGAATCGTGTGATTCTACAAGTTAGTTGTATTTTCTGCTCGATGAGAAGTCAATGCCACACCTCTGAATAAACACTTCCACTCCCACACTTAGGCTTTTTCAGGTATTTTCCCCGCTCGGTTCCTTTTCACTCACACTGAGGAACTTCAACACAACAGTACATGCAGAAGCAGCAGCTCTTATCAAATCATATGCTGGTGTCTGATTGGCTGCAGAATGCATCAGAGACTACAGGAAATGAAGAGAGGATGTTTACAGTAAGAGGAAATATGAGCTGAAATTAATCTACTGATTCTTTAATTCATGCTTATTTTTTATCAAGTGCTTCGTGTTGGTCTTTTCACCTGATCAGTTACAGTTACACCAGAATGTAAACACAACCTTTCGAAAAGAAAACATCTCATTCTACATTTAACCCCTGTTTACTGTTATAATAACCTCCACTCTTCCACTATATGTTGTGGAGATTTGTGCCAATTCAGACAGGTTGTGTTGTGTGTGTTGTGTGTCTCTGTCAGGCAAAAGAATGTGCCGGAAACCGAAGTGAAATCCACAAGGCTTTTAATGAGAAAAGAACAGGGCAAAACACAAAAAGGAAACTCCAGGTTGCTAAACCAGGTAAGAGCTGTGATCAGGTAGAAGCAAAAACAAAACACCTAGAGTCACGTAGCCAACAAATAAACAACACTGAGTAGCTTGAGTAGTCCGACAGTGTTCTATTGCCTAAGCTGTAGAACGGACAATGAGCTGGTGGAGGAACGGGGGTTATATAGCAGGGAAGCTGATGAGTGCCAGGTGTAGCTGATTAGTAAGTGGGAGAGTGGCTTGGAGTGATAAGTGAAGGTGTGGCTGGTGGATCCCTGACAGTCTCCACCTTTGGAGAAGAAATTATAGATATAGCTTGTTACATAGTGGCAAAAAGGTGTGTCTGTAAAATATAGATGTCTTTAAAAAGATAGAGAAGATATAATGAGATCATTCAGAATGCATTCAGACCCTGTTTTTTTTTTATTTTATATTATTGGCACAGAGATGATGTATTGAATTGAGATGTATCTTAAATTAAATAATCAAAATTATTATGAGCAGGTTTTTGTTTTGTTTTTGCAGATTGTTGAAGGTAAATAATGGAACTGAGTCTATTGGAAACTAGTGATGTAACAAACTATTATAAATTAAAAAAAGAGTACAACTCCAACAACACCAACACTGACAACACCAAAAGCTCCAACACCAGACACAGGAGTCAAGTCAAGAGTCTTTAATGTCATTTCTACTATACACAGTGGTACACAGTAAAAAGGAGCACAGGGAACAGTGTTCCATTACTGTAGTATTGATTATTAGAATATCTGAAGAATGAAGTGTGTTTTTGTAATATGGTTAGTTATATAACCTATAATTACAACTCTGTACCATTATTAGAAACACTAGTTAATAATCCTAAATATCTCAAACCTGACGCTGATCTTTACCCGTTATTCCCGTAACCGTGTGAAACCCAATATCCTTCTTTGTTCTGCCAGGATACGATTTAACTTACAGTGCCTTTTTGCTCTGAGGTACTTAAGACAATCCTTCTGTAATCACCCTTAAAGTCTTTGCCGTTAGCCCAGGGGAATAAAGCCTTGATTGTAAAACTGATAGGCCCTGAGCCCAAACGGCACTCTGATTGAGCGTCATAAGAGCCAGAATGGAGTTTGATTTCTGCACACTTAATATGAGTAACAGGAGCACAACTCTGTGGGAATTAAATCCGTTCCATGCCAATAAATAAGAGTGTTTTACCTTTCAGGTCCAAATTTGCTGGTTTCTTTGGCTCATATTAGCATGGTACTGGAGCTCACAGATCATGACGCATCATGAAAGCTCCACGATGAATTACAGACTGTGACTTTGCACAAGCTTAGAACTCTTTCCAGATTGTACAGCTGCTTCGTTTTAGGTTTCCAGGCCAGGTATAATGCAGCTGAGTAAGCTTTCACAGTTAATGTTTGTAATCAAGTAGTAGTAATACAAAAATGCAGTTACTCACCAACAACACCAACACCAACATCACCAACACTAACACCACCAACATCAACACCAACAACACCACCAACACTAACACCACCAACATCAACATCACCAACACTAACACCACCAACATCAACACTAACACCACCAACATCAACACCAACAACACCACCAACACTAACACCACCAACACCAACATCACCAACACTAACACCACCAACATCAACACCAACAACACCACCAACACCAACACTAACACCACCAACACCAACACCAACACTAACACCACCAACATCAACACCAACAACACCACCAACACTAACACCACCAACATCACCAACACTAACACCACCAACATCAACACCACCAACACTAACACCACCAACATCAACATCACCAACACTAACACCACTAACACTAACACCACCAACACTAACACCACCAACATCAACATCACCAACACTAACACCACTAACAACAACACCACTAACACAAACATCACCAACACTAACACCACCACCATCAACACCACCAACATCAACAACACTGACACCACCAACATCAACACCAACACTAACACCACCAACATCAACACCACCAACATCAACACCACTAACACTAACACCACCAACACTAACACCATCAACATCACCAACACTAACACCACTAACAACAACACCACTAACACAAACATCACCAACACTAACACCACCAACATCAACAACACTGACACCACCAACACTAACACCACCAACATCAACACCACCAACACTAACACCACCAACACTAACACCACCAACATCTCCAACAACACTTACACTAACACCACCAACACTAACACCACCAACATCATCACCAATAACACTAACACCACCAACACTAACACCACCAACATCTCCAACAACACTTACACTAACACCACTAACACTAACACCACCAACATCAACACCACCAACACTAACACCACCAGCATCAACACCACCAACACTAACACCACCAACACCTCCAACAACACTTACACTAATAACACCAAAAGCTCCAACACCAGGATTAACAACACCAACATCAGACAGCATTAGTAAAGGTATTCAGATTGAACCTGGAGATAAAAAGCATGGTGTAAAAACAGCAATGCATTCTTTTCTTTATTTGGAAATGCTGTACTCAGCACATTGCCTCCAGCAATAAAGTTCAACATTAGTTACAGATGTAACTGGGGTTACCCCACATAACCACCAGGGGCATTAAGAGTCACGTGGGAGTCACATGGATATCGTCTTCATTCAAAGCAAAGTGATGTATGACTGAATGTTTGCAGTAAATTCCACTATCATTATCTCTCCCTGAACTTTCCCAGGTTAGCACTAGAATGAGAAGGAAACCTTAGCAGTTCTCCAGTTTCATAGAACCACACACCTAATTAGCAATCCAGTTTCACCTTTCCTAACCCCAATAGTGGACAACATTAACGTGTGCCAACAATTGAGTGAGGCATTAAAACTCACCTGAGGGCTAATCATAAAGGAGATCAGAGATAGCAAACCTGGAACACCTCTAAATAATACTCCAGTAGAAGAGGAGGAGGAGGAGGAGGAGGAGATGCTCCTGGCAGAGTGATAGAGATAGGTAATGTCATGAGAGTGCAGGATGTCTGTAGGTCATTGTGATGATATTTCATCATAACAGAACTGGAGTTGGTTGGAGGATTTCATGGCACCTGTGCACTTTAAACATTGACATTGTCTAATTCATAAAAAAAAAAAATAGTCACAATAATCAAGTTGTCCCAGAAGCCACCAAGGCATTCACAGGAATTATTACTAAAGCAAACAGATTTCTGAAATGTGGGCACCTTGAAGGAAAACGTGGCAGAGGAAGGTTTCTCACTTCTATCTGAAAATTTGCTGTTAGGGTTGTCAGACCCCATTGAGATGTCAGCCATGGTGGATTGGTGCACTGAGAGCCACAGTCACTAAATACGTAGAAGTGTTTTGGCTCTTGGGCAATGCACTGGGTTCAGCCTGTGGGTTCACACCCTTCTGGGAACACTTTCCACCAGTGGCATTGGCATACAATACCTGCATACTGTGGTATTTTTGAGCTTTTCACAGATGATGAGGTCACAGTCCTCGGTTGTATATTCATGCTGAGGCTTGGGTGAAACAGCAGCCTCAATGCCTCGTGAATAATCAGTGGTCAAGGAGAAAAAGTGTAGTAGTAGATGGTAAGTTACCATTACGGAGGATAAGCATGGAAAGGCCTACCCAAAGCTGAATCCAGTCAAGGTGGAAACTTCTGCTAGGATCATTCTAATGCTTGTCTGTCACAACATGGGCTGAAGGAACCTACATGATGTCTCAGACTGAACCAGTAAAAAGGTCCAAATCAACTGCACTTGATTCTACCTGGTAGATTTGTTGATCCTTTAAAAACTGTCAACATAATTGGGAACATCTGGTTACTTCTTTATTATCCATTTATTATTTATTTTTACGGTCCTTTAGCTCTGAGATTATTCAGAAGTGTCTACTCGAAACAGTCTTACTCACACATGGATTACGCATCTGTGCTCTCAGGTTTAGTTTATTAGCAGCTGATAAAAGTTGCTCAATCAAGGTGATAGGTTTAAATGTGCTAATTAAAGGAAAAACACACAAACAGAAAAAACATCTGGTTTTGACAGACTATTGTTTTTCAGCTTTAAATGCTTATTAATTTCTATCAAAAACATAAGGCATTGGAAACTAGCCATTACACACACACACACACACACACACTTTCTAAGAGTTGTGACTGCTATTGATGGCAGGAAGGTGGTTTTTGGTAAAGTTTCTAATCATCTCTGTTGATTTTTTAAATTAGAGAACATCTGTCTGGTGCACATCTGCATTACATCACCTTGCTTTCAATCAGCGTGATTGTCTTTTACAGTTATTCCAACAAACAGTTATTTCAGAAACTCACTAGTGTTGAGAATGATATACTGTAGGAGGAGTAAAACCTGGAACAGGAAGAGCCTGGGTGCAGTGTACCTGTATAACAGCCAGCACAGAACAGCAGGTCTTACTGTGGCTGGAAATGATGACTAAAGTCCTGTTACTGGATCAACTGCACTGAACAATAGATCAGTGTTTCTTTAGCCAGGAACTACACATCTCTTCTCATTTCAGTCCTCAAAACACCTTTTAAAAACATATTCAGTTTTACAGTTTACAGCATTGCCTGATTCAGGTGTGTTGGGCAAAGCAGCACTACGTCATGCCGTGTTCACCTCCAACTTCTGTAGGACGTAGTGAGTTTTATACTGTAGCTCTTTAAATACAGTGTTTAAGTGTGAGATTGATGTTAAACATGTTGTACTTAATACACTATAGATTTGTTTTTTATCAGCTAATTTATATACTAATGTCTCTAAACTCTATAATAAAATACTGTTGGTACAGTAACAGTACAGGAACTTGTGCCATAAAAACTCCATATGCTGTTAACCTAATAATAAAACAGTATGTAGAAAAAGGAAACATCTGTGCAACATTTCCAGGAGTCTCCAGTGTCAGTACACAGTAAACACATTTACTATAGTGGAAAATGATTTATGAAATAAATGTGATTCCCTAATACTCTTTTCTGAAATTTTATTAGAGATAAAAATGCTGTTTCAGTCTGCTGTGGCTTTAGATTAAAAAATGAGTATCTGAATATAAAAAATAAAAATAAAAAGGTGAAAAACATAATATCATCGCTTTTTTTATAATTTTGACTTAATTTTAATTTTAAAGGCAGGGTGATGAGGAAGGGGAATTGCAGTGGAATATAAATATAAATAAAATAAAACACTTCATATACAAAGGTTTTTCAGTGTCTGACATTCCCTCATCATCAGGTAAATATTATAAGATACAACACAAAGTTAAATCTGGTCCAAAGAGATTCTCCCACATGAGAATCTGTTTCTATTTAAGTCCATATTTCCTCGAAGTCTTATTTTAAACTCCTCCTTTTCCC